>NW_021636658.1:0-104497 GCF_004799145.2 Neltuma alba | reverse complement strand
CGCGCGCGGACGATTAAAGTAAAGACAAAAGGAAAAGGGTTACGTCAAGACGACCCACTTGGGTCGGCCATTACTGATGTGGCTGTCATCGGAAAAGTGGATTTGTCTTAGAGAATATCACGTAACACATACAAAACAATTTATAAACAAATAAAAAAAATAATAATTAATAAATATTATTATCAAAATACTATATAATGATAAATAAAATAAATTTATAACAATTGAAAACAAGAAAATATATTGGGACGGGAACTAGGCCTGTCCGGAAATAATTTTGTCCTGTGCCGAAAACTTTCCTGTCCCAAAATAACTAGGATAGGGATGAGACACTGGGATGAGATATAATTAAACACTCCTATCTAAAATACTTATGAGTATTATTAGATTATATATTAATGTATAAATGAGACAAATTAATTTGAAGAAAAACGATAAATATAAATACTTTAGAGTACTTTAGTAACTTCTTTTAATCTCTTCAATTAAATCAATCTACTTATATAAAAATAGAAGGTAGCAGAAACTAACTAATTTACAGATGTTGAGATAATTAATTAATACTACCTTTACTCCATAATATAAGGGAGAATCCAACAAAAAGAAGCTTAAAATTATTAAACCCGAAATCAAGCTTCCTAACAATATTTGAATGGGCTTTGACAATATTGAATTCACAAATGACAACATATTTTTATAGGAATTTCTTATTTGAGATTTAGTAATTTTAAGATTCTTTTGTGGGATTCTCCCTTAATATAAGCCATAAATAATTAATTTGTAAATATTAAAAAATTAGTTAAATTAGCTATTTTTAATAAATATATGTTATATTTTCTAAAATCCTCTTAATAATTATTTGCATTTGAGTTATGTAATGATAATAACTCCTTCAGTATATGTAATTATCATAGGCACTACTTGAGAAGTGAGAGCAATATAGATAAATATTTGAGACAAAATGAATAAGGTTTTATATTTGGATCAAATTAAATGTTTAATTAACTTTTATATTAAAAATAAGAAGTTGTATATTAGTTATTTATAATAAATATGTTTTAATTTTTTTTAATCATTACCTCCATCATTCCTATTATCCATGTAATTAATATGGATGACTCGGATAAAAAGTCAAAAATACAAACTTTAAAGTAAGACTAATTAAAGTTTTATATCTGGAATCAAACAAACTATCCAATGTGGATTTAGCTGGGCTTCTCCCTATACCACGGCAGGGGCAAAAATCTAGTGGCTATGAAAGTTTAGACGGAGCCATTTTCAATTCCTCACGTGCCTTTTGGATTCTGACTTCTGAAGAGGCTATGCCTGTTCATTCCGATGTCTACACTCTTCACAGCATGATCTGCAAAGTCAATGCTAAAAAGAGTTGTCAAAATTGAATTCTAATTTTAATTACAACCATCTAATCTGATTGATATTTTTTCGTTTGCGGAAAATCAGTTTGACTAATTTAGCTTTTAAAATAGTACTTCCTCTCTAATTCTAAATCTCTTTTTTTGAATGATAGTACTCCTCCTTTTTTTTTTTTTTCATAAATTGCAAATAATCAATTACGTGGATTATAAAAATAATTTAAAATTAACTAAAGATAATAAATATATAAAATCATAATATTTATGATCTTTTTTATAAGACCTAATTTAAAACTGTCTGAAAATTAAATGAATATTCACCAATTTTATTTTTAATTAATTACAATATATTTGTCCTCATCCCATTTTTTTCCATCTTTTTTCTCAGTATTCTCTCTCGCTTGCCTTCTTATAAATATGAGTAAAGCCTAAGAGTATATTTGAAAAAAATAAAGTATGTTTTTTAATTTGTTACTTTTAATCAATATTAACAGATTTTTCAAATCACACAATTCGATTAATTGGATTTTATAAAAAAAAATCAGAGGTAGTATTGTTTCCTTCAAACATACGGTTATTTATAAAGAAAATGTACGAGAGAGAAAATGAGTGAAAAGAGAAAAGCTGAGAAAGATATGTAAGTGAGTGGGAATAAAAATGAAAAACATATATTAAAATTTTAGATATGAATTAGCAAAATCACTCATACATAAGATCATCATAGGATGGGAAGAGGGACGAGACAGGAAATCTACTCATGAAATATTTTGCTTTGTGGCTGGACGTGATGACCCTGTCTCATGTCCTGTTCCGTCTCGATCCCAATTTCTTTTGTCTCATCCCGATTTATCCTATCCCGTCCCAATATGATTGGGACTAGTACGAGCTGGCCGAGACAGACCTATTTTGAACACCACTACTCACACATTTAGAATCAGATCAGACGTTGTTATTTAAATTATTTAGTTTGTATGAGACTATATGTTTCACTATTTTATAATACAGAGCACGTTCATTTAAATTTATAAAAATAAGTAATTTTTTAGCAGTTTAAATTTTTGTATGAAAAGTGAATTATTGTTTAGGAATTTAAGAAAACGAATTACATTGTAATAATAATATATTTAGGTTCAAAAATAGTATTATTTACCGACATTTGTGCCATGCTATATTATTTTCATTTATTATTTAAAGAATTACTATTCCAACCTTATAAGTTTATTAATATTGTAAATTAGTAATGTGATAAAAAATTTCTGAAAAGTAAGACACTCGGGCTTACAAGACTCAGCCTTCAAAACAGTTTTTTTAATTATAATTTACGAAACACGAGATGTATATGTAGGATAAGTTTTATCTTAATTTATATGAAAATATTTATAAACACTTAAAAATAAGCAGACACAATTACACAAACAAGCCAAATTAGGCTGGTTAGCTTGTTTCCGAACTCTTAACTTTGATAAATGTATTTCTAAACATGTCTTATAACATATGCATTTTTTAATATATGATCAAGTCAAATTATCCACTCTGTTAACAATTAGTCAAGTATATAAGCCCACACATGCTTTTCAAATCCCATCATTTCCAAGTGCATCAGATTTTGAGTGGTTGGTGGCCCCCACCATTACCATATGCATTGGATGGATGTTATCTTCTCTCTTTTTCATCAGTACTCTGGCTGCATGGCCCCAGAGCTCCACATCAAGAGGTGACAAGCTCTGAATTGGTTAAAACAATGAAGAGAATTGTAATTAGACTTGTCTTGTATGATAATTGGTATTTGGTTGTCCCATCATACATTCTAGAGTTATCCAAAGATAAAATGTTTGACCTCTTATGATATTTCATGTCCAGTAATGTTGTAGAGCTGTTCCCCAATAGAATTCTTAATAAACTACGTAAAACTTTGAATAAGGCTCTTGTGCTCACCGTTGTTAGTCCTCTAACGGCTTAAACACAATGCATTGTTAACAATACTGTTTGTTAGACACCAAGTTCCTTGACTTAACCGTGATATTTTTAAATCATTTTAAAAACTTTAAATGTACTTTCATATCATTTTCTTGACTAACATATTAGTTAAATGGTCAAGGATAATTGACTTAATGGGGATAACATTTTTTTTTTATCATTTTAAAAATTTCATGTGTATTTTTACACAAAAAACTTTGTTATAATTTAGCTGATCTTTTTTTATAGTTTTAAATAACTAATTTACAGATAATAAATAATTAGTTAATATTAGTTAAAAACAATAAATATAGTAGAAATATATTTTTGTTTTCAAATATGCCCTTATAATAAATGAGGGAAAAAAAAGATAAAAGAGAATGCATTGGGAAAATGTGATGAGAGAGAGTATGACAAATGAGAGAAAATAAATAATTGAGAGTAAAATTGAAAAAAAAAGAGTTAAATATCAAGATGAATCCAAATTGAAAATTATAAAATAGACTACGTTGCTTTCCAAATTTGAAACTTAAATGGAAATGAAGGGAGGATCATATGGACATGGAGGAATATTTCAGAAATAAATTTACATCTTAACCCCCCATTATGAATTTGTGACTGTGTGTTTCCTGACGCTATCCGCATTTCATACTGATAACTTTTAGCATCATGCAGAGAAAGAAATATACTGATTTTCTGATAGGTGAAAACACTAGGCTGCATGGTTAAGCCTCAGCAATACTATAGCAAGCTTAAAGTGAAGCTCAGGCAAACACCAGAAAGCACTCTACAAGATATATTTCGTGCCTTCAGCAACTTACAGATGTTCCATCTCAACATGGGTCAAGATTATTACACTCTTACATTATAACAAAGCGAAATGGCCTCAAAAGTACAACAATATGAGCAAATGCCATGCGGAAAAGCAATAAAATGAACCCTGTGCATTTAACAAGCCAATGTGAAAGGAACAAATCGAAAAGAAAAGGAGAGAAAATTCTTGGAAGTGGCACCAGGGACGGTCCCCAGAAGTTTGGAGAACAATATGCCTATCACTTCTGCTGTCTCAGGCAACATAAACCCAAGCTTGCACTCATTTCACAAATCCGTGCCATCAACCCAACCTTAACTGCTGACTTGTCAGATTCAATTTCAGAAATATATTTATTGAGAATAGAGAGTAGATAAGCAGAGGACAACAAGCCCATCTATGTCAATAGAAGGAAACAAAGGAAAAATAGTTGAGTCATCAAGCTTATAGACTACCGATTGCTCAGATACATAAGGAGAGGATACAGAAGAACAGATGGTGCAAGGGTCACATATGCGTGACTGGCGAAATAATATAATAATACACATGGCTGTTTAAAAGAGTTTTCAGGGGTGTGACTGTTGGGAGGATCTGGTAAAGAATGAAAGGAAGAGAGAGGAGAGGAGGGGGCTGGCGAGGGCCTGGAAAGTACCAACAAGGCTCAGCCTTGAATCCTAGAGGCATATCTTTCGGTTTTATTATTCTTTCATCTAGGACTGGGTCTGTGCGCTGGATTGCTACCGAATTCTGAGGTAGATCTCTACATTTCTGATATTGTTCTTTCATTGGTTGGCATCTTAGGAAGGTTTTCCATCAGTTTGTAGTTTGAACATGACTAAACGGGTGCCAATAATTACCAGAACGCGGGCGCAGAATTGATAGTCTGGATTGGAAAACAAATTCTCAGTAATGAAGGAGATATTGGGTGTTGAAGGAAGATGAGAAAACTTTTAAGGAGTTTCTAGGGGAGTGAAAGTCTCCACGGCTATAGTGTTGGGAAGGAAAAGCTCTAAATTGGTATTAATGATTGGAGACAAGGACGTCTGCAGAGTTCCAGGAAGCCATCACCAATTATCAGTTCTCCCCAGGGCAACACATTCTGAAAGCAAATAGTCTCCATGCTGCAATGTCTGGATAGTGCATTCCCAAATGAGCATGGTAGTACTTTTCAGATCTTGAGAGGGAAGTGCTTCATCTCAAATTTCAAGGGATAAAAGCCCCGTCATATAGACCCCATGGCAGGTGAACTAACTCAAGTTTAATAAATAAGCAGTAAGCTGCAATCCCACTCAACTTTATTGAGGAACCCTGGGGGGAATTCACCATATCAAACCAACCATTACCAACTTCGAGGATCTAGTTTCCCCTCGCAATAGTCACTAAAGTCTCTGCAGAGGGGCCTTGATTTCATTTAGCATGATAAAGAGATCTCATCCCCTAGATGACAGTGCACACCAACCCATCACGATTACTGTCCTCCATCTTATTCTTGAACTCACTCCAGCTATAACCAGGATCCTTATGCACCTGTTTGTCGCTCATCATATCTCTAATACGTGTTGCATCATCCCATCTTCCCATAGAAGAATACATGTTGGCAAGAAGCACATAAGGGGAAGAATTTTGAGGATTCAGTCGAAAGAGTTCCTCTGCTGCTCTTTTTGCTAATTTTAGGTTAGCATGAATACGACATGAGCTCAGTACAACCTCCCAAATGAGAGGGTCATTTTTGCCTGGCATACTATCTAGAATTACTTCTGCTTCATTGAACCGCCCAGCACGACCCAAACAATCTATAATGCAAGTATAGTGATCCACCATTGGCATAATACCATATTTTTGCTGCATTGAATTGAAAATTTCAATACCTTCATCAACCAAAGCAGAGTGGCTACATGCTGTTAATACAGCTACAAAAGTAATATCATCAGGCTCTTCACCTGATTGGATCATGTCTTTGTAGAGGCAAACAGCCTCAATACCACATCCATTATGGGCATAACCATGGATCATTGCATTCCAAGTAACAATGTTTTTAAATTGCATCATATTGAAAAAACACCTGGCTCTATCCACAACTCCACATTTACAATACATTTCAATAAGAGAACTCCCCACAAATATGTCATCAACATGGCCAGCTTTTGTGATTTGTGCATGAATCTGCTGTCCTTGCAGTAATGAAGAAAGTTTTGCACATGAATTCAATATGTTGGTATAAGAAAACTTCGAAGGAGTGATGCCAAATTCTCTCATCTGCTTAAAGAAAGAGAAAGCTTCTTGGTCAAGAGAATTGATTGAGCACCCCACTATCATTGAGTTCCAGCAAACAACATCTAGTTCAGGCAGTTTGCTGAATACATGCTTTGCCAACTCCATTTCCCCACACTTTGAATAAACATTGATAAGGCCACTGGCAACATACAGATCATTATATGATCCAAACTTAAGTGAGCATGCATGAACTTGTTTTCCCTCAATAAGAAGTCCTACTTCAGCACATGAAGCAAGAATAATGGACAGAGTAGTCCGATCAGGACGTACACATTGGAACTGCATTTTTTGAAACAATTCAACTGCCTCTTTCTGACATGCATTTTGGGTGTAGCCTGAGAGCATAGCATTCCATGAAGTCAAACTTGGGCATGGCATGCTGTCAAATATATAACGCCCAGTACTAATATCCCCAGACTTGATGCATGCTGTTAGCATATTAATATAAGTAACATTATCTGGTTCAAATCCATATGACTCCATTCTTTGCAGATATTCTAGAGCTTTCTCACTATTGTACACATTTCCGTATCCAGCGATCATTATATTCCAAGAAACAATGCTCGGTTGAGGCAAATTAGCAAAGATACTTTCAGCACTATTCATGTCTCCACTTTTTGCATACATATCAAGCAGTGAATTGCTCAAATGGAGGTCTCCTTCAAAACCTAGTTTAATTGACAGCACATGTATTTCTTTGCCCTGAAAAATTCGTGAGAAGCCATACTTTTGACCATGGAGACCAATTTCCTCAAATCCTCCCTTTGAACAGGCACCCAAGATGGTTGACAATGAGACAGAATCAATATGAACACCTTTCCTCAACATTAGCCTGCACATTTCGAAAGCTTCTCTCACGTGACTTGTCTGAGCTAATCCACCCATCATTGTAGTAAAAGAAACCTCATTAGGATCAGGTATGTCCCTAAAAATACGGATCGCGTCCCTGGCAAGCCCACACTTAGTATACATGAACAAAAGAGCATTGACAACATACATATTTCTGTCAAGACGAACCTTGACCACAAGACCATGGCTTTTCCTGCCAAACTCAGCATCTGCTAAAGAACCACATCCACTAAATATGCTGGCAAATGTAATGTGGGAGGGTTTAATTCCTTCCAACATCATTGAGTCAAAAACATCCAGCGCCTGCTCTTCAAATCCAGTCCTTACCATTGTACTAATAATAGTGTTCCATGACACAGTGTTCCTTTCGGGCATTTGTAGAAACAATCTATAAGCATCCCGCAAATTGTTCTGTCTACAATAAGCACCCAAGATGGCATTCCAGGAATATATGTTTCTTCGAGGTGTATTACAAAACACTCGATAGGCAACACTAACATCATTACACTTGGAATACAATTCGATTAGGTTGTTGGAGAGAAAGGTGACAGAAGAAAGGGATAATCGGAAGATCTGTGCATGAAGAACCTTACCAGCTAGGAGAGCTTTCTTGCTAATACACAGCTGAAGAAGATGTGCCAAATTGGGAATATTTGTTTCCATGAAATCCCAGCAAAAACTACAAGTTTGAATTACAAGCATGGGTGTTAGCATAATGCTCAAAATGGATGAAATTCTACATCTTAAAAAATTTGGTGGAAGTAACCTTGAAATTCTGCAATTATTTTTTTTTATAAAAAAGAAACTCAACAGGCATTTGCAAATTGTTTTTCCATTGACCAGCACATAATCATCCACTTCTCTTCGCCTCTGCTTGATATGATTCATGTGTTAGGATTTCTAGTCATCAAAGTTACTAGTGGAGCAATAATTCAATCGGATTACCAAGGAATTTCCAGTACCTAAAAAGTTACCAAACAAAAATAAAAGCAAGCCCCCTTTGGCTGAAAGGACAACTGCGCTGTGATGTGGTGGTACAAAATGGTCACCCCAAGACATCAGTTCTTTCTAGTTTGTTTTAGTTTTTACATTGTTCAGCCAAGTTCCAATTTTTTCTCCTGCGCAGCTGAAATTTTTCTACTGTTCACACTGCAATCTTTTAAGTGAACTCTTCCATTTTAGTTAATATGGATTATAGACAAGATGGACTTGAATAGATCATACACATTAATATTTACATGGATATTAAACACATGAGTTGTCTTTTTTCAATGCCTATTAGTGTTGTAAATCTTTCCAAGCTACTGAGTCCATTAAGCGGGTCATTTCATCAGCCTTTTGCTTATGGAAAGATTCCAACTAATGAACAAGCTTTAATGGCTCATGCAGCGTTTAGGATACGGTTACCGGACATCGAAATGAGAGTAAAAAAACAACAATAATAACAATTGAAGCGATGCCTTGTGATTCAGCTCAGTCCATTTAGACAGAGAGACACACAGAACTGCGTATATTGGACTTCAGCTCAAAATTAGAGGAATAGTTTCAGATTTTCAATATTGAATAGTACAAGCACTAACCTTATAGAACAAACATTTGAAAAACTTCCTCCCAGCACTCAGTCCTTGAAGTGAGAATCACGAAGTTCGGTGTTGCAGCAAATCTTGCACCAACTTAGCGCAACCGATAGCTGTTCAGTAAAAGTGGGATTGCTCCGATTTGTGTGGGTTGCAATTTAGGTATTTCAATTCCTCCGTTTCGGTGGCTTGCAGCATTATTCTTCTTCACTATCCAAAGTTCCGAGCTTCACGGTTGCTTTTCTTCAGCTTCTTGTTCTTCCTTCTTTTTTTTTTTTACTTTTTTTTCTGTGGGCTTTTTTTTTCCTTTTAGGACAACCTCCTTCATTTTTATTTTCAGGATTTTGGGCATGGCCCAAAAAGGGACTTTGGGCGAAAAGAATCCAAAAAAAGGAATCCGATTTCCAGCCAGAATCACAAGATTAATAAAACACACTAAATTGATTTTTTATTTTTGAGCTGAACGTACTAAATTGAATATTAAACCCCAACAAGTTCAAAATATGGATATTATTTTAATGAAATTGAGCGATTGAAATGGAGACTATTTTAATTTTTCTACAGCCTGATGATTATTTTTTTAAATCATTATTTTGGTTCTCAAAAAATAATCATAATATATTAATTTCTTAATATCTTAATGGTCCTTAAATATGATATTCGCCAATTTCATCATTTTTGATGCCATTTCTTTACCTAAAAATAAATAACCATATATTAGCTCAGGTTCTAAATATAAGAACTAGTTGACTAATTTGAGTAGATTAAAAAAATAAGTTAAATTAGTTATTTGTAATGAATAAGTATTTTCCCCCCTCAAATATCCTTACTATTATTGACTAGAATTAACATTATTAAAAGAATTATCTTGAAAAAATAAATAATATGAGAGACAAAATGAATTAGAATCTTATATTTAGACCAAAATAAAAGTTAAATAATATTTTATATTAAGGACCGGAAGTAGTATATAATAAAAACAAATGTTTGCATCCCAAACAGAATAATATATAATGAACGAAAGTAATATGCATCAATATTTCATAATTTTCATCCAAAATAAACACTTATTTGTTAAAGTGCAAATTTGCTCCAAAATTTTTTATTCAAGAGCGCTGAGCACCTATAAGTTTTTTTAGATACAAATTTACGTCGAATGTTTAATATCGTAGCAATATTATCCCATCATTAAAATAGTAATGTTAACCATTAATTACTTTTACGGTAAGGGGCAACATTATTGTAATTTAAAATTTTTAGGATTAAATTTTTACCTTAAAAAACTTTTAGGTATTCAATACTCCTGAGTGAAAACTTCATTTTAACTTTCACAATTTACACAAGGAATCGAAGAGAAATTTATAACGTTTGAATATATGCATATACATATCTTATAAATATTTCTTGCATTTTTTTTACTGATGCTGATTTTATACACACGCATATATAAATTGCATTTTAAAAATATGAATTAAAATTTAATTAAGAAAAATAATGTGATCGATTTGACTGGTATTGACCAAATTGGCTGGTTGGATAATCAAAACACTGAAACAAATCATCACATTTATTTTTGTCACTTTATTTTCTTTGAATAAATAAACAATTACACAAGTATGAAGATTTTCTTTTATTCTGGCGAATATAATGTAGTTTCACCTTCATAAGAGTTTCAAATCGAAATGTTCACAAATTTTCAGTCTATTGATACCGAGAAGGGTGAAATTGGATACTGATGGATCCATGAATCATGTTAGCTTTAGTAAATCACCTTAAAGTTTTAATAAAGTTTTCAACCAAGGCTTGTATAAAAAAAAAAAAAAAATTCGATGAAGGCCTCAATCGTCCTATGAATTTTATATTAAAAAAATAATTTATAATTTAATTGCTAACTACATATGGTAATTGTGCAATTTTAACTTTGATTTTATTTATCATGTGCAAATTCTAACCTTAATCTATTTTCTTAAGTGCAATAGCCCCTCAAGGTTAAAATTGCACCCAAAAAAAGATGGGGTAAAATTGCACCTCTAAAACAATCATGAGTAAAATTGCACATGAGAAACAAAAACAGGATTAAAATTACACCTATACCCCATATTAAATGCTTTATTACTGGCATTTTATAATGAAATGGTTCTTCTGCTAGAAGAGGTTTGGCCAAGAGCTATAGTTTTTAGTCTAGTGGTTATACTTAATTCAACAAGTAACATCAAAGCAAAATCGGAGACTGTTTAGTGATTATACTGCTCCATTCTTGGCATAAGTGTGTTTTCTAATTATAAAATCACCACGTTTTCTACTTACATAGACGTATGTCAAGTAAAAGCATAAATGATAACGTTCAACACAATCACACAAGTTTATCTTCCATTTGCATACAAATTACTGACAAAGTTGGTACAGCTCCACTAATTATTCAGAATGCTTCTCATCACTGAAAGACTTATGGAAACAAGTTCAATAGAAGTATAAATATAGACTTGATCCATAGCCAAGAGGTTTTGGTTCCTAAAAGTTTAAGGTAAATCCCTTGCAAAATACAAATCTGATCTGAATCCTCTAACTCAGATATAGGATGGTTTATTATTAATTTTCTTTTTCTGATTTGAAAATCCAAACCATCAAAATCTGACAAGGAAGGTCCAAACCATATATGCACTAAATAGAGGATGTGCGAGAGATTTTGGTCTAAGATTTTAGTCAGAGAGACTGCCTACAGAATAAGCTACAGGTCTTCCAGTGCCTAAAAGAGAGGAACTTCTCCTGGCACCTTCGGGTGAAATCAGTAAGTGGAAGACCCAACCGAGAATGTTCGGAGTGAACACTCGGAATAGTGCAAAAACATCGTACCAACTCGGATACTTCACATACGTGTCGCCTCGACATGCCCCCGATACGATCAATCTCGCGAACTCCTGAACAGATCCACAACTCACATGCACCTACAACAATTAATTAGCAACAATAATATGATGCATGACTTGTTCATGAATGAGTCCAAGTCTTAGGATACCTAAAAATTATGTACCAATGTATAAAAACAAAGAGCAAACATGAAATTAAGGAACTCACTTCTCTTTCTTCCTTCCACTGCATGTCGGCGCCGTCCTCCATCATGAACTTGCCACTGGTCATTTCACTTCCAATCCAACCATGTGTTGCTATGGTAACTCCAACCTCATTTTTCAGTTCAAATCTTAGTGTCTCATAGAAGTTCACTAATGCAGCCTTTGCAGCCTACCATGTACACAATCAGAATCCAGGTAAAGTCTCTTTCACTCAATAGAAAACAAGCCTATAGACAAACTCTAAACTAGTGTTTAATTTGACTCTTATCAGTTATCACTTCAGCAAAATTACAAGCTAATGTGTAAAATTCTCTCTGTCTATAAATTGGCAGGATAACTCTTAATGATAGTGACTCTAGCACGACTGGAACCATGTTTTCACAAATGTTTCCAGCAATTTTACCATTGTTCCTATTTTGGACTAATTACTCTCTTTTTTGTGTGTATTCAATTGAGGTTGGTGATTTTGACTTGTTCATGTAGATGTCTTGTTAAGGTTTGTAAAACTTTAAGATGAGAATGTTGAAATAGATATGTGATCATATAAAAAAAGATAAGATTCGTAATGAACATACATGCAGAAAACTTAAGTGATTGCTATTGATGAGAAAATAGTAGAAAATCATTTGAAATGATTTGATCATGTACAGATAAGGCCTTTGGATGTGCCGGTAAGAAGAGTTGATCAAACGCTATAGAGTCCTCTAAAAAAGAGTAGAAAAAGGCTAAAGAAACCACTTAATGGAGTTATTTAGTGAGATCTTTTAATTAATAATATATTCAAAGATTTGGCTTTAGATAGAGCTTAATAGAGTCGTGTGATTCATTTAGCCAACCCTACTTAGTGGAATGAAGTTTTGTTGTTGTTATCTATAAAACTCTGGAGAATAAGACCCAACTATATATATGCGTGTGTGTATATGTATATAGATCAAGCCATCGAGCCAATTCAAGTTTCCTTTGATACAGCCAAAGGTCAACTTTTGGAACTAATTCTTAATGTATTAAGAAAAGAAAGAATGTTAACTATGTGAGTTAACTGATAATTACTTACAGCATACAAGCTCATCCTTGGCAGAGGCAACCAGTTTTCTACCGATGCGTTGATAATAACACGGCCATGGCTCTGATGAAGGTAAGGGAGAGCCACAAATGTTGGGTAAACATTACCCCAGAAATTAATGTCCTGATAATTAATAATGAACATGTTTATTAGAATGCATTATATATCATTGCATAAATTATGAGATTTAGTATATCCCATGATTTTTTTTTTAAAATTTAAGGGGAAACAAATTCTGCAAACTAGTGCAAATTGAAATTCCTACCAGAAGAAGCGGGAAAACCGATGTGTCTGCAGCTTCTTCAAAGTAAAATGTATGTCCCAGACTTACTGTATTCACCAGATGATCCACTGCAATAATAAAGCACAAACAAGATGGTTCGCTATAACAAGATTATATTCTAGTCTTGATTATTACTACTGTTAATGCTGAATAGTTTTCAAAGTTATCAAGTTCTGTCTCTATTTAAGGCAAGAATAATCCAAATACCATGGCCCTTAAACTTTATATACTTAAGAATATTCCCTCAACTTTGAGAGCCAAAAAAACAAATTTACTGCGCTATAAGTATTTGTGCACATTAACTGTACATCTCTGATTTTCAATATAAAAACTAATTTGACATTTAATTTAGTCTTAAATACAAGACCCTAATTTACTTTATCTCTCATATTTATCTTTTTTTTTGTCAAAGGAGTTTTTTGTATTAGTTGCACATATTAAATGTTTCATTGAATAGTAGTTAGTTCTAGCTAATACATATGTTTAGCAAGGGTCTGCTACGAAAGATAATACTTATTTATTACAAATAACTAACCTAACAAACTTTCGTATTTTATTCAAATTAATCAACTAGTTTTTATATTAAGAATTGGGATAGTATTACACATACCGCGACCGAAAATGCTTATGGTTTCATTGACAAATCTCTTGCATTCATCTTCCTTGACTACATCTGCAGCCATAATTATGACATGACTTGCACCTATTAGCCTCGCATTCTCTGCAATCCATCGCAGCCGTTGTTCTCGGCGTGCCACCAACACTAAATTTGCTCTCCTCTTTGCATATTCATATGCAATTTGCTGCCATTCATATATGTATATAATAATCCAGCACATTAATAAAACAATTATATTGAAAATACAAACAATATGGAGAATCATATGATATCAGAATTAAAAGAAAGCAGGTTATATATTCCTGGGAGTAAATTCTGCTTGATTTGCCCTTCTCTTTGATTATTCATGCAAAATTCAATGTCATTTTTCAATCCCATAGTTTCCTAATTAAAACAAACAGAAAATGGAAAATCATATAAAGAAAACACATTTCAATAGGTAAAGTCTGCTGAATTAATTTTTGCTTGAGTTGCTCTCCTCTTTGCATATTAATACATAAAATTTGGTTCGATTTCAAACTGTGCATGAACACGAACAGGAATCAAATCAACCCCCCCTTTTTTTTTAAAAAAAAAACATGATACTAAGAATTCCTCTCATTCTCCCTGTGTTTTGCTTCACTAAGTCTTCTTCCTTAGTGCTAATCTATTTCTTCCAAAACCCAAAACCAACACAGAAATTGATGACTTTAAATAAAACATAGTTTGGAAACTCTTACAAGAATTAAATCCAAGAATAAGGTCTCTACTTGATTCATCTAAACATTTTGTACATATGCACACAGTGTCATAAATAACTTCATGTATAATGATTCTAGAGTTCTAATTAATACGGAATAATCTAAGTCCCAATTGGTCAATTTTGAAAAACTCAAGTATGATTTGGCTCCGAAAACAATGAATGGAACAGATGATGATTCAAGAGGTCGAACTTGCCTCTCCGATGCCAGAGGAAGCACCAGTGATAATGACGACCTTATCGTCCATATCCTCCCCATTAAAGCTGCGATAAAGCCACTCACAGGTGTTGATGAAGCACAGTGCCGGCCATGAGAAGGCCAGCATGGCCATACTCGCCGGAGGAACCACCAAGTTCAGCAGAGAGTTCATCAAGTAGTCCATGGCTGCTCTGAGAGATAGACTATTACAGATATGCTCGAGAATAATCTATGTGTGGGAGGAGGAAGACGATGAAGAGGAAAGAGAAGTTGAAGATTGATTCCAAGTAGTGAAGAGAGAGAGAGTAGAGAACACGTGGTGGGGGAGAAGAGTGAGGTGGTGAAGAATGAAAGAGTGTTGTGTTGGATTTTCATGCATGAATTTGGTGTCTCCTGAAATTGCCGCTCCACTCACCTGACACCTGTTTCCTCACAGGCTCACACTGACATTAGACTTAGAGTCTAGAGATATGGGTCGGGTCGGGGGTTTTTGGTAATTTCGGTGGGCCCCAAGTGTTTTTAGCATGTTCATTTTAATATTAAATACAAGGTGAATATAATTTTTGGTGTAAACTTATTTTGATTTTGATTTCTTAAATTTTAAACTTATAGTTTTAGTTCTTGAAATTTAATTCGTCTTAAAACATTAGTTTTTGAAAATGTAATGGTACTGAAGTCTCGTAAAAGATGTTAAAATTATAATGTGAATTCACTAGATGATATCTAATTTGATTTTGTATGAATAACAGAAGGGGAAAAAAGTCTTCAAAATACAGTTGTTTAGCCCTTTTCCCCATGCTCTTCGTTTGAAAAGTTGTTCACTACATTGCATTTTGAGAATTCATCTTCTTCTATCATTTTTTATGTCAAACTTCAATAAATTTTAACCCTATTATATTTTTAAAAACTAACATTTTAAAACGGACTCAGGAGTTACAACCATAAGTTTAAAATTTATAGGACTAAAATTAAAATAAGAACGAAAATTATATGAACCCTAAAATATAAAATAACTATATTAAAAGATTAAAATTTAAATATGATCTGTAGACATTTAATTACAAAATTACTATTTAAATTCATTGAATTAACATTTTTATTAAATGAAATTAATGGTATTACTGAAAGACCAAAAATACATTTTATAATTATCAGATTGAATAATTTATACATCTAAATATACATGGGCTTGGGTCCTATTACTTTTTAACGTAGCTTGTAATATCTCAACTTTCCAAATCTTTTTATTATTATATTCCATATAAAATTAGTAATATTTTGATTTTCTTTTGAGAAAAAAAGATACTGTTTTAAATTTTTAATAAATTTTAAAAATAAAATTATAAAGTTATGCAGTTTTTTTAATAACTAAATTAAGAAATTTTTTTTAATATTTATAAATTAGTTATTTAACTTTTATATTTAGGACTAGAAATAGTGTTTAGCTGTTATATTAAGAACTAAAAACAATTAACTCTTTTATTAAGGGCCAAAGGTAATATTAATGTTAAGTAATATATAAAATATAAAATACTGGATGGGCTATTAAATTGGCCAAGACATTAATTCAAAGATCAATGATTGAAATGATCATGATCAATTTTAACTTTATATGCCGTATTAAAAAGCAGAAAGAGAACAAGGGGCTGAGAAAATGCTTAGCATTGGACTAAAAATCTTAATATTTAAATGGATATAACACATTCTATTAAAATGCAGCTGAAATATTTTTATTTCATTAGTTATTTTCCACACAATACATTTCATCGTAGTTTTAAATATTATAAAAAAATAAACACTATATTTCAAATAATTAAATTATTATCTATCTATTTGATTAATTAATTATCCAGGAAAAATTTAATTAATTATTAATCAAAAATGAATTTTTAATTTTTAATTTCTAATATAAAAAGAAAATAAGTAGCATGATTCCTCACATAAAATACTGTTCCGCTCCAATGGTGCACAGATTCACGCGTAGTGCCATGCACGTCTTCTTCTTCTTTCTTCTCTCACTTCGATTCGCTGCTTTGCCATTGGAATCAATGTCTTCGTCCTCTTGTTCGTGCATGCGATTTGAATTTGAACTCGCAGATAACTATCTGTTGGGAACAGAAATGAAAAGGGAAAAAGGCAAAAGTGATCAATATGTGGAAGAATTGCATAGAGAGACAGGGTGAGCACCACTCTGTCAAATCTCTACAATGCTTGGTGTTTCGCAATTCTCGGAGGTGTTGAAACTTCCTCTTCTTCTCTCTCTCTCTCTCTCTGTTGCACCAACCTACCTTCCCAATTCCAAAACATTCATGCTCTAGTTTCCTCTGCTTCTTGTTCGCAATTTTTAAATTTTTTTATTTTTTATTCCATTAATGTCCTTCCTCCTTCAATCTCCATGTTTCTCTGTGCATAGAAGGAAACAGAGTTGAGCTTTGATTTTTTTTCTTTTTTGGTTCAATTTGCTGTTGAAATCACCAAAGGAGGGAGAAAATCTGTTCTCCTGAATGGCCGGCCAGAAATCCTGCATATGAGAACATTTAGGTTTATGTACATTGCGACCTTCAATGTTCGTTGCAGGGAATTCTGGTCAAGGTTTTAGCATTTTTCATCTTTCTTTTTAAACAAGGAAGTTTCCCCTCCATTTTTGGTGCAACCTTGTCCGTCTGAAATTTCGTTCTTATTTACGTGATTTGTGATTTTTAACTTCCATTTATAGAGCTTGAGTTTCGTAATTGATTTTTTTTTTCGTTTTAAAAATATAAGTCAATGTTGAGATACTGCAAGATTCGAATCCGGTGGGCTTCTGACAAAGTGGATTTTGATATCTTATTATGCAATTAGAGCCATTGGGTTTCTGATTCATATCATCATGTTTGGCTTCAAAAGAGGGTACCTAGAAATGCTTTTAAAGGCATATGGGTGAGTGATTATAGTAATTAGAAGGCGGTGACAGATTGCTAGAAAATATATACCCTCTTGTAAGGAGGGGACTGTAGGTTAACAATATGGGGTGCCTCTGCTCAAAAGACAAGAATGAAGTTGATGAATGTGATAAAGAAGAAGACTTAACCAAGTCTTCATCGGTACAACTGGTCGCTCCTGCTCTCTCAACAGCACGTTTGGGTGGTGGTGCGGACACTGATGGTTCGGTGAATAGGTTGCTTAAGAAATATTCACATACAAATGTAAACAACCACAACGTAGTTGATGCAAAACCAATGAAAGGCCAACATCAGAGATGTGCAACTTCAGATGCTAGTGCTGGGGAAGGAAAGCGATCCATGTCTCGAATGCTTAGCATGTCACATGGTTCAGAAGCAGAACATGTTGCTGCAGGATGGCCGTTGTGGTTATCTTCAGTAGCAGGAGATGCCATCAAAGGGTGGGTTCCTCGACGGCTAGACTCTTTCGAGAAGTTAGGCCAAGTTAGTTCTAACATAACTGCTCCTCTTCTCTTTGCTGTGGTATATACTTGTATATTTTGTTTGGTTTGCATTGTTGATAACAATCGGTCTTCAGTTTATACGGTGCTGATCATTTTGGTCATGATAAATAATATTGGTACTGTGCAAATATCTTTGCTCAGAATTATGAAAGAGTTTGATAAATAATTGTATGATCCAATATGAAAGTAGCATGCAGTCTACCGCGTGTTAACAGTTAAAATATCATTATAATGATTTATTAATAATTATTTTGTAGAGGAAAGTAGGCTTGGGATTCCTCTAAGCATGATTGTAACTTTCTATGTTTGAAGTTATGAATGATATCTTCCTGATTTGCTGAAGCTGAATTTGATTCTTCTTTTATTTTAACTTCTAAGTGAATATGGATGTGTTTGGAGAATCAAATTGTAAGAATTTATTTATCGAAAAGTATTACTAGTGAAATTGATAGCATAGGGGCGGATTCTTATTTGAGTTTGCGTTAGTTGCCACCCCATGCCAGCTGGCTATTGATCTCTGGATTTACTTATTAGCAGCGTCTTCCTATCACTTTTATCTTTCAATCTATCTTACATTGATGTGGATTATATGCAGGTGGGGCAAGGTGCTTATAGCAGTGTACATAAGGCTCGTGATCTTCAAACTGGTAAAATTGTGGCATTGAAGAAAGTGCGTTTTTCACCTTCAGATGCTGAAAGTGTTCGGTTTATGGCTAGGGAAATCTATATTTTGCGTCAACTTGACCATCCAAATGTCATGAAGCTTGAGGCTATTGTGACATCACGGACGTCCAGCAACTTGTATCTTGTCTTTGAGTACATGGAACATGACCTTGCTGGACTAGAAGCATTGCCTGGGATGAAGTTCACTGATCCTGAGGTATATGCCATTCTAAATTAAACATATTTGCTTCATAGTGATTGGATTTTGATCACAGGAAGCTTTTGTTCTTATTAAACTAGTGGAAGGACAAAGACATATTCTATCTAAAATGTGATAGAAAGTTGAAAAGAAATTTAAAGGAAACTCCATTAAGAGAAAAACCATGAATTCAGAAGGCATAAGAATGCATATTTGGTCTTATCAGACTTGAATTTTTAACTTTTTAGGAGATTCTATTTTAAAAATCTTTGAGCAACATTATGTTTAGTTTTAAAAATAGTCAGAACTACTAGTTTACTGGACAGTCATTTTAGAATTATGAATGTTAACATATTGACCTGAGCCTGTTTTACATCACAGCTGATAGGAGATTAAAATGCATTCATGATAGTATAAAGAAAAATTAGCTAGATAATATATATAGTTTCATTTCTGTTTGGATTTTGCAGATAAAATGTTATATGCAGCAATTGCTTAGTGGGCTTGAACACTGCCATAGTCGTGGTGTGCTACACCGTGACATCAAGGGTTCAAATCTGCTTCTTAACAGTGATGGAATTCTTAAGATTGCAGACTTTGGTCTTTCAACTATTTACCAAACTGATGAAAAGGAGCCATTGACCAGCCGTGTCGTGACGTTATGGTATAGGCCGCCTGAGCTTCTACTTGGTGCTACAGATTACGGACCTGCAATTGACTTGTGGAGTACTGGTTGCATTCTAGCAGAATTGCTGTTTGGGAAGCCTATTATGCCAGGAAGAACAGAGGTATGGTTTCCAATTAATATGAATATTGTATTTGGATACATTACACCATTAATTACAAAGGTACAAGCTATATCTCAACGACTCAACCGTTGTATGTTAACAAATTTACTTATTATCTTCAGGTAGAACAAATGCATAAGATTTTTAAGCTTTGTGGTTCCCCATCTGAAGAGTTTTGGCAGAAAACAAAATTGCCCCATGCAACAAGTTTCAAACCTCAGCAACGATATAGGCGCCGTGTTTCTGAAACATTTAAAGACTTTTCTCCTTCAGCCTTGGCTTGTTGAAAAGCTCCTTGCGATAGAACCAGACGATCGAGGTTCAGCAACTTCTGCTCTTCAGAGTGAGGTAATTCTGAGAAATCATTTATCGCATGCTTAGATAAAAGGTTTTGACCTTCTTGTAGTTTATTTTATAAATCATGCGGAAAAACCAAAACTGCATCTTAATAAATAAATTTTTTTAAATAATTTTGTTTAGATGAACCTCTAATAAGGAATTATTGGCCATCATCAATTTTATTGAGGTTTGCAACCGACAATGCGTTACCTGTGTTCGTTTGTATGAGGTTAGAAATTCCATTTAATCATCACTATTTTATATAGCTGACTATCCAAAATTGGCCAGATGCTAAACATGCTAGTTTCACCATAATGAAGTCCCCGATGATATTCTATTTTTAAGCACTATTCTGTCTCTAACTGAACTTACTGAGTGTTGGATGTTCATGAATTTTAATGCCAGTTCTTCACAACACCGCCCCTACCTTGTGATCCATTAAGCTTACCCAAGTTTCCTCCTAGCAAGGAGTTTGATGCCAAGCTTAGAGATGAGGAAGCAAGAAGGTATTCAACGTTTTTATTTCCCTAATTTTCAGAGGCGTAGTACAATCAATTAATAGCCTTACTGCTATTTTCGTATTTACAATATACATAAAATTAAATCTCGACAGACCCTTCTTCTTGTTAAGTACTTGTTCTTCATACCCCTTACTCAGCAGTCACCAATTTCATACCTTTTCGTTTAGGAAAAACACTGAAGCTGTAAAAAGACATGGGCCAGTATCTGTTGCACGAGGTGCAAGAGATACAAATGCTCTCCGAACGCCAGAGTACAATGCTCAAGGAAATATATCTGTACAGGTAGGTATCTTTGTAAAAGTATGCACGGTCACTTCAATAATTTATGCTTCTTGACTCATGGATAAATTAAAAATGGCAGGTTAATTCAAATTCAAAGACGTCTAGTGACAAATATAACTCCAGTGAGGATGGTAGTTCCCACTTTAGGGTTGTGCCAGCCAGAGGATCTGTACAAACCGGTCATGATCATCCTACTTGGGCGAAGAAAGCTGCTGCAACATTATCACCGCTGAATAAGATATCAGACTCCAGGGGAAAGAATACGGAGTTAAGGACACAGAGATCTAATGTAAACCAGGCAGCAGCAGATTTTTCTAACTCTTATCTAAACAAGGTAAGGCATGTCTGGCAGAAGCCCTGGAACAGAAAGAAACAACTTTGCCTTAATCATGTCATACTTCGTTATAGACACAGTATACTAACTCTTATATTTGTATATCACATGTTGTTACTTTCCAATCGTGTTTAAGACAATTTGGTGCTATGGAAATTTGACAATTAAATAATCTGTTTAGCATGAATAGCATCCTGGGGAAACTACACCTTACTTTCAAACTAAGGTCTAATCATAAAGTCGTTGAATTTTCAAATGTACATGGCATGTTCGACTAAGAAAATGATTGCAATCTCCTGCATTTAATTTTTATTAGAAATTTAACAACTTTAGTTTTAGTCCTACGTTTTGGGAGGTGTTTTATTACATTTTAAAGCTCACCTACAAATTCTGTAATTAGGTCTTATGAGAGCTCATTGATTGTGTTCGGCAATCAGAATGTTTATTATAGGGTACTAGTATAAGTATTTATTGGCCTTGATGTCTGAAAATGGGTGAATCAAGACAAAATAGTCACAATACTTGTTATGCGCATTCCCAAACTTGTGACATACTCCGCATATAGAAGTTAATTCCGCCTAACCGTGCCCACACTGAACATGATTAATATCATATTCTGAAAATTAAAACAGTATTCCTGTGTTTTGGCCTTCCTTTTTCATCCTTGAGAACGAAGTTGTTGATCATTTGGTGCTTGCATTTTCTTACAATTTCAGGGTTACGTGCCCAAGAAAAATAGGATGCATCACTCTGGTCCATTGGTTCCTCCTGGAGGTAACATCGATGACATGCTCAGAGAGCACGAGAGATTAATGCAAGAGGCATTCCGTACTGTCAAGGACAAGAACAACCATAAAAAATACCAGTAACAAGAAAAACCACGCTATAGGCCATTCTCATATGTGAAACTCTATAATCCTTATGGTAGGCATTTTATTGTATAACCATCTGTTCAGTGGGAGTGCAATTTCATGTGGCAACAGAAAAAGGAACTTCTTGTCATTCATGGCTTTAACTATTATGGTTGGCTTGATGCTAAACTGCATATGATACTGATCAGGGGAAAAATGCTGAGAAGACGACATATAGTGAGATGGTTTTTGCAGACTTGTTTCTGGACGTTAATTAAGAAGGTTGTGTGAAATTTGATTGGTTAATTGTATATTGTGTGTGAGGTTTAGGTTTGTATAGTTCAAGTAATTTAAAGTAAGGCGTTTGCAATATCCACATCTTCTTACTTTCTACTTGTATTAGTTAGGGCTTCTTTGGATTAACATTGGCAAGCGTGACTTTTATCCCAACTAACCTTTGTAGATTGAAGTTGGAATTAAAGTCAATCAGTATAGTATAATTTATATTTGGATAGAATTTTGTAAAAAAAATTAGTTCAAGAGAAACTTGTTTGGATGATATATTGAAAAGTCAATTTTAGAAAGTTTAAATCTGAAAAAAAGTTAAAGTTAGAAAAAGTTGCTTCAACTTTAAAGGACTTTTTAAGGGGGAAAAATCAATTGCAACCAAAGAACATTATTTTTTCCATCCAACTAAATGTTTTTCCGTCTCAGCTAATTTTTGAGACTTCCAAGTGGTATGTTTTTGACCTTGACTTCCTAATGGTGATTCAATCATGCACTTATCGTTCTAACAAATTGGGAATTAAAACATGGACCTAGCGCTGAGAAAAGATTACTAGCAGAGACATTAAATGAAATATATTATTTGTGTACTATATATTATTTATTGAGTCAACATCATAAATATGCATTTTAATAATTTGATCTTGTTTTTGAAAGAATTTCACTAATAATAATAAATGCAAACTATTAAACCTAATATATTTTTCATAACCTTTTCTATAATACGAGTGTGGGAGGCATATATTACATAATTATCTACCTTCAGTAGTCAATGTAAGAGCTTTTTTCCCTAGTTAATATAAAAGCTAAATAAATAACTGTAAATATTAAAGAAAATTAGTTAAGTTAATTATTTGTAATAAATAAATATTGTTTTTCCTAAAATATCTTTATTAATAATATGGATTAGAATTATCATTTGATGAAAACTCTTTAAAGATACAATCACCGTAGGATTACTTGGGAGAATAAATATTAAAAAATAAAATAAAAGGTCTTATATTTAGACTAAATTAAACATCTAGTTAGCTCTTATATTCAACAAATTAAATAATGTAAAAAGATTCGAGTTATAAACAAGTATTGCTAAAATATACTCCATGATGTTACATGATGGTGAAATACGATACACGTATTGTATCAGATATCTATAAGATACAAGCATGCTAACATTTTTTTAAGTATAAAAATGTCACTTAATGTAAGCTCCAGTGCCGCTAGGTTCTAGCAATGCCCTTATTAATCTCAGGAATATAAGATATTCATCTCTTTTTCTTTTTTTCTTTTTAAATAATGAAACTGATCTTTTGAAATTTGCTCGGCCAAGACTTACCCAGTTGTGCCTCAATCCTATGGATGCGCTTGAATATTTCCATAAAAAATAATACGACACCCCTTTCCTCTGTTTCTCCCTTAATTGTTACGGTATTTTATCGTCTTCTTTGTGAGAATTCACATATATTTGTTAACCTTCCAGCTATAGCACCCTTGTGTTATCATAAAGAAGGCTTTAGTATGATCCTGAGCCGATAAATAGCATATTAGACATTGGGAAGAACTGTCTTATCATTACTCATGAGCTCTTATATACAAAATGATACATATTTTCAGTGCTGTGTGTAAATCAATCCTAAAGCCTACATCTTTACTGCCAACTCAATAACATCAGACATTTTTTTTCTTCTATTAAATAAAAAGGAAAAAAAAAATCATGTGACATCAACCTTGCCCTTATATGTAACCCATGAAGAATTATTTACATCTTCACTTCCACAACATCACCATCTTTGAGCTCTGTACTGGGCAATACCAATTGGCCATTAACCAAAACCAACTTTCCCTCCATACCAACTCTCTGAGCAGCATCAGCAGCTGTGCTACCGCCTCTCAGACTCAAAATTTCACCATGAGGCCAGCATATGATCACCACTTCCCCAAGGTTAAGAGCACCAGGCGAGTCGACAGACTCTCCACCAAGCTTTTGTGTGATGCTTACTTCAGACCGCAGCTGCTCTTCCCAACAAAGCATCGTCCTTAACAATTGCACCTAAAAAGTGAATATAACCATAAAATTAGAACTTGAAATGTCATTGAGACCTCCACAGTCCACCTTGCTGTCACTCGGCTCATATATGGGAAATTAATCCAATTCCATTGACTTGTAGACTCTGGTGTTTGTGTTCATAGGGGAAGGGGTAGTATGGAACCACTGCAAAATGCAGTTTAAAATTTAAAGTTTATTAACATAATCACCGCCAATATTACTGCAAAGAAGTATATTATGGGATTTCCACTGTACAGAGCAACTAATCAAACCAGCACACAGCAACTTTTCATTACATGTGAATGTTTATAACCGACTAATTCAGTTTCTCATATCTAAATGTCAATAGCAACAGTGGAAGAAAACATGAGTCATTCTCAGGGAGTGAGATAAGAAACATAAGAAAATGTATAATTCTCAGGTAAAGCATTTATGATATTTACTGACATGTCAAGAAACAGTGAGTGAATAACCATGAGCAATTTCCAAAATCAACATAAAGTGCCTGAAAGAGGCAAGTTTTTTTTTTTTTTTTTAAAAAAAGACCTTGTTGTTGATGCTAGATTCCGCAGGAGTTAATGCAACTGATTCTGAGTTTGGTGTAGATATAATACTATCAACTGGCCTGCCTTCGAACACGGCTGATACAACAGTCCAATATTCGGATTCTTCTTGCTCTGTAAAATTGATGACCTGAATGAAAGTTGGCAGGAGGCGGCCATATTGGTCTTGCTGCAAGTATAAATTTTTTCAGTACCCTGCAATAGAATCTTTAACAACAACCTAAAGAACCAAAATTCATCGCCTGAATGACATGCATTCTAACTTCAGGAGAACCAAAGTTGGCAGGAGGAGCCCATATACATACTCCCTATAGTTTCATGGCACAATCTAACTTCGTTTTCAAAGGCACAATGTTTTCCCTCTTGTATTATTTAACTCTATCAATCTGTAAAAGGAGACTCCCCCTTCACCTGACGAGAACAAAGAAGTACTAGATGCAAGTATCATATTATTTGTATTTAGAAAGATGATTTTAACCGTCAAAATTTATGTTATGTACATGAAATTTGATTTGTGTTTTATAGAACAAACAAGTGCATGGATCATATGATTTGGGAAAGTGAGGAGCATCATCAGCTTTTAAATTCTTACAAAACAAGAAAAGGCGACTGTTGACGACTATGGTTTGACCATCCAATTGAGGATGATAGGATGAAGAATAAGAAAGCTTGACTTCATATAGCCTAAAAAGTTTCTTCCAAAATTTCCCACAAAACGAAGAACATCTATCTGTCATATTTTTTGGAAAACCATGCAAATTCACCATATTGTAAATATGAATACAGTTAGTGTGCAAAAGGCACTGAGTTGTACTGAGAAATATGCACAGCATGCCTAAAACAGAAAATTTCAACAAAAACAAAACCCTAGTGCATTGCCTCTAGATATAAGATAACTGGGGGGAAAAATTAAGATAGGAAACCATATAATTTAGATTCTTGGCTGAAAATACCTTGTGATACATGCCATCTCGACATAATATGTACCTCTCCAAGCAGGTACACCAATCCCCATGTCCAGGTTCACACCACCATTCATCCGACACCTAAGTAGGCCAGCAGCAAGGGAGAAAGCTATGTGATTTGAAATAAAATACAAAAGAGATTGTACCAAAATAAAATACCAAAAAAAACTAAGAAGCTAAAATCCTATTTTGGTCCATCAAATATATGGTATTTTTCAATCCAGTCCCTCACAGAATTACCTTCCTAATTTTTTTGGCAAACTAATTATCTTTTCAATTAAGCCCCTCATTAAAATTACCTTCCGAACTTCGTCTTTCACAAATAAAACCATTGTAATGCTCTTCTATTCATCTATTGCTAACAAAATTCATAGTCAATTCACATATTATATAATGCTGACTACATATGAATCTATTACAAATATTTTATGCCATAACATCTTTTATTTTCGCATGTAGTAGATTGACATGAGGATATTATCAATAACTGTTTCATCTGTAAGGGAACAAACCAAGAAATACCTATATGTAAGAGATCAAATTTAAGAATACAATTATATAAGAGATTAAATTAGAAATTACTCCACCTGTGGGAAAGGAAATTAAATCACTAAATTGACAAATAATCTATTTGTAAGGAATTGAAGTGGGGTTCAATCCAAATAATAATAAAATGGTAAAGATTAAATGTCTTTTTATTGAAGCTATCAGATCAGTTCAGGAATATCAATAAATTTAAGACCATATTTTTTAGTTGTAGAAAATCTTTAATTAAATAACTTTTAGACAACTACCAAGAGTAGTCAATATTCAGGAGTCAGGAAACACAACCTTTTTGTACAGCTGTGCATAAGCTTCCCATCGCTTAATCTGGGAAGACCTTCTGTTGGCCACTGCTTCTGAAGCTGCTGACCCAAAGCTGACAGCAACAAGCAATTCTCTTCCCTCCTTTTCTACTCTAAGAAGTAATGGGAGTGCAGAGTAGCAATCGACCATTGACATGCCCAAAGAAAAACAAAAAAAAAAAAAAAAAGAAGAAGATTGTATGTACCTGATGATCACAGCAGCAAGCAGGTGGCTTCCTTCTACTCTGAGGACAGGATGCCCAACCTTCAGTGACTCATATTTACTAAATAAAATGTTATTTGAAGAATTTTCCTCCATTATATCTTCGGAGAAATAGGAGGATGCTTCTATTTCAGATTCATCCATGCTGTTTATGGTGGAAAATGGATTTCCAGTTTCCTTGTATAGCCAATGTGCAGCAAGTCCGTGTTCGGCATACTCATGCATCCTCTAGTAGACCAAAATAAAAACCAAAAACTTCAAGAGCTAAGTATGAGCAAGTAACCTAGAACAATTAAAGCAGAAATATTTTTGGCACCTGTGTTCGTATTTGTACTTCTAAAGGTGAGTTGTCGGGGCCTTGTACTGCTGTATGCAAGGACTGCAATCATGAAATGTTAACTTCCACTAATGAATAAATAGCTACATTCTTAACATTCATGTGTAAGAGCAACAAGACGATTATTTCAACTTTAGGCCAGGAGAAATATTAAAAGGAAAGTCTAACCTGATAGCCACTAGGCTTAGGATTGATGATATAATCATCAAATTCACCATCAATGGGAGTCCAGAGCCTGCAAGAGGTAGGCCAACATCAATTATATCGCAATATATGGTGCAAATAGTTTTATTTTAAGTAATTCGATTTCTATGAACTATAGGTCCAAACCCCTAATATTACTCCCTCTCTTTAAAACTGAAACAGTGGCCAGTGACGTGAGTCTAAACCGTCTCACTGAAATTCAAAATTACAAAAAGCTTAGAAAATAGAATGGAGGGCTTCCATGTTATATGCTGTATTTAAAAGTCAGCCACTTCTCAGTACTTGGCAAAAATATTGACATCTTTGTCAAGTACAAGATTATGGTATCAGCATAGGCTTACAGCAGCAAAATATCATGTATCTTCAGGTTAATCTGGCTGGGGCAAAAAAAAAAAAAAAAAAATCGACCTTCAACCTGTGTACAATTTCAAGAAGATTGTAACAACACTGAATTGCAGGTCCATGTAGAGTTCCATTCTTGTCTCCCACGACTACTCTTAATGCTCGTGCATCATATACTTTATCAATACCAACATCCTTTCGCTTCATCTGCATTATATAAAAACATGATTTTGACTATGAAAAGGGATTGATAACTTGAAAGAAATTATTTAAGATTACCAGTGCAGGCAATACCCCAGAAAAGGGAAAAAAATCCAAAGTAAGACGCATCAAATTTTGTCCATCACTATGCATAGATTAATGGAACACTGAATAACAGAAATTTAAAATTTTCGTCAGAAAAGTCTGCATAATTATTCTATTTCCATTCACTGCTTTTACTTTGATTTCCAATTTCAATTTTGACAGAGTTTCTTTGTAATCTCTGACATCATGCTCTCCTGAGACCACTCAAAGAACCTATCGTGAAGTCCTAAAATAATTTCATATCCCTACATATCAGCAGAGTTTTCACAACTAATTTATTTATCTATAAAAATAAAAAGTGGGATGAGGCTTGTTATTGTTGTTGTATCTATAAAAATCAAGACATGAACGTTGTTAATACCTTGCTATAAATACTATATAGGCTTTTTAATCGGCTTGATAATGTCACTTCCATTCCTGGAACATATCTGCAAATATAGAAGGAGACTATCAAGAGCAGAGCAGCAATGCTGATAATGGACATCACCAAATAAATACTGTTTCACCACGGCCAACATAAAGAAAAGCAAGCCTATCAGAATGTACAAGCCCGAAAAAAAAAAGAAGAAGAATCAGGACATACGAAGTTGATATAATAAGTTCCCGTTCAAGTGCTTCCTCACAAATTGCCAATGATGTCAAAGCTAATCCAGCATCCTGAACCACCTTAGGCTTCACACAAGTCTCAAGACTGTTCCCAATACTGCTGAGAAAGGTAGCTCGTTTTCTCCTATCTAACAGTATATCAAATGGAACTACAGCCTCCAAAAGATCCTGGAAGAAAAGAAAGGGGGAAACAACTGATGAAATTATACACATAATTACTCTTACCCTTTTCCCTGGATATGGTAAGTGTTGAAATCACTACAGTTGTTACACAGAACTTCATCATATCATACGTGGAAACATTAAGCTTAGCTTTGCCATAATGTAAGGAGATCAAGTTATTTCTATTTTCATTCAATTGTTTTCAATTTATTTGTTTCTAGTTAGTTGAGATAAAATAAGTTTCCAGAGAACTCAAGCCTCTCTCTTGTCTTTGACATCCTATTTTACTACCATTCACAAAAATAAGTTCAACCAGAGAATATTAATACTTTGTATATCAAAAGGATAAAAGAAGGAGGATTGCATCACTGGTGATTGGTTGATCAGCTTGATGACTAAGGCTGTTATGAGGATTAAATTTGAAGAACTTAACTCCGAACTTGGAATACCAAGCTTTGGGCTGTTCTAAGGATTCAATCTATTTTACTTCCTATGTTTTATTTAAGGCTTATTTATTTTTAGCTAGTTTAGATAACTCTTTTTTAGTTGTTTCGGATTATTGGGGTATTCTACTTTGATAAGGATATAATTAGTTATAGAAAATAGGAATCTTAGGTAATTAGAGTGTCAGAAAATTTATTATTACTTTTAGTTTAAGCCTTATCACTATCAATTATTCTGATTTGACTAGCAGGGTTTGTTTAACTTTTTTATTTAATATAGTTCAAAAGAAAATCAAATCATGAATTTCTTACAACATATGTGCAGTATTGTCAAATCATTTCACTTTAACCATTACATTAAACACCGGCCTACCCGGAGGGCAACTATCAAAGGAAAAGAGAGGAGAAGGAGAGCAATAAACCTCATTGTCACCCAAATACATGTAATGAGCTTCTGCACAAGAAACCTTCTCACCTTCATATTTGAGACGTCCTCATTGAACATCAAGGATTCATCAGAGGAAGTAGAACTGTTCTTGTCCAAAGGTAGCAGGCCTCCTTTTGGAGATAAACTTCTCAGGTTTCCTGTTCTGCCCCTGGGGCTCCACATTGAAGATAGTTCTGCCCTCATCTTCCGAAATATCTGAGGCTGATGAAAATACATGCAATGCAAAAGAATGGCAAGTTCAGTGCCAATTCTGACACAAAAATACCAGTCTTCTGGTCTTGCTGTGAAAACAACAGAACTAATTGGCTTATCAAGAACAATCTCTTTCCTTGTTGGAGAATAAAGAAGGCTAACCAAGATTTGCAAGAAAAAATACCAAGAGAATATAGATTCCAAACTTCCATGTCCCAAAAGAAAAAAGAACAATATTACAAACAAACGAGACTGAAGTTCTGTCCTTTCTCCCCCATTCAAGTTTGCCACCAAAAAAAAAAAAGGAGACAAACAAACGGAACTTCACCAGCAAGTTGAAGAGGAAACGGAAAATTATTGGAGAAGTATGCATCAAAGGAAACTGATATGTCATAGATATGCTAGTAAAAGCAGAATGCTTCTTACCCAAGTATACTCCTGAAAAAGTTTTTTTGAGCCATCACCCAATTTTGAAGAACTTAAAAGTTAAAAATCCTTGTGGACTAGATTTGGGAGGACTTGATTGACTCACATTCACCATTGTTAGGCATTCCAACTAGTCAGATTTAAGCCATAATAACTTTACATAACCTTGCGTCACAACGCAGTTACCTCTGATGGGAAATGCCATCGCCATTTAGTTGACAGGCTAATGTTTTATGACCCTACATCCCTTTATTTTAAGATCTGCAAGAAACTTTCCAACTAAATAGATGAGGGCCTTTTCTGGTGCGCATTCAGACTATTTAGTTCACTGTGCAATATTTTGCCATGCCATATTTTCAGCACCGAATCCCCACTGTTTAGTTCGTAATGAATTTCACTCCCCCCCCCCCATTCTGCTATCTTCTTCCTTTCTGTTCTCATTTCACCTAATAAGTTAATGAACAAGGGGAATGGAGACCTTCATGCTTATCTGCTTCTCACCTCAAAACCAAGATTTAATGTCAATATTGATAATAACTAAGAATTAAAGGTGGCAGTAGAAACACAACCAGAAATCCATTTCTACCATAGACATTTCTGACCAGAAGCAGGTTTTGCCAAACGCTTAGGAGCACTTACCCTTCACTAATGCAAGGTTTTGTCTTATGAAAACATGTCGATACAAAAAACCTTGTAACAAAACAACAGAGATGAAACTATTAGCCGACCTGGAGAACAGCAAAACATAGATCCTCCAATTCAGCTTTCAATGCCCACAAACCCAATCTAGAAGCAAGTGAGCACCAAATAATTAAGGTCTCCTCTGCAACGGCTTGAGCCTTTTGTAGTGGCAGAGCATAACTGTAAAGGAAATATCATCAGCAAGAAACAACCAACACAATAATAATACAAAGGAAATATCATTAGCTAAACTAAAAAATTGCACATCACCAATAATTATGTATGAAGCCTAAAGACTAAAGAAGTTTAGAGTCAGTACATAGTTCTCATATTGTGAAGTCGATCTGCAAGCTTGATCAGCACAACGCGTGGATCATCAACCATTCCCAAAAGCATAACTCGTAAATTACTTGCCTAATAGATTAAAAATTCAACACATCAGAAAATACTATGTAGTTAATTCCCAGTAAAAGAATATTTTTACTTTCCACATGTCAGATGTGTACAGTTTTTTATCATCTCAAATTAATCAAGCATTAAACAAAATTGTGGGATCATTCTCCATTAAAAGATAAAATATCTAAGTGAAAGCCAGAGGAAAATGTATTACAATCTGCCCTCACATACAGATATTGACAATAATCATGGGTGTGAGCTATGTGATTAATTAATGCATAGGTCATACACATCCTTTACCTCTTCCTCGCCAAGGGCACCCTGGTTTACATTCACCCTTCGATGCCTGCGTAAGAGCTGGAAAACATAATGTAATTAGAGGGGACTTAATAGATACACAATGTCATTATATACCCTATCTCAAATCAAAAACAGTATGAGATCAGCTTAGTAAGATACGGACACTATTGGAAAAAAGAAGAAGAAGAAGAAGAGGAAACCAGAGGTGTGAAGACACACTCTAGCCATCCAAGATGCTAGAATTCTCCCAAAACAACTCTACTTTCTCCTGCGATCTTTACTCAAACTCTTCTCTCTTTTCTAATGTCCCTTTATAACCAAATTACCAAATACCTACCCGTCCTAAAAGTAACACGTGTTCTCCTTCCCTCTCAACCCAAAACCATTACATAACTTTCACAGCTCTCCCAGCTTCTACTTTCTCCACTGAGCTGTCTAGCATAAACCTTGAATAATGCTGGTCCATCAGTACTCAAAAAAGATACAGAAAAAGATGAGTTACATGACATTGAAATACAAAATAATGAAACATCAGAATGCATATCCATCAGTGAAACCACCATACTAAGTAGTAACAATCCCTCTGAACCCTCCCTGAAAATTTAGCAACCAGGATGGGGAAATCATCTTATTTTAGTACCTATAGGTAGCCTATGCTACTCAATGTATGACTTAGGCATTCCATACTAACTTGGTTCCTGTCAAACACCGGCTGAAAAAAGAGTAAGATTAACTATATTTCTTCAGCTTTCTTCAACTGAAGTCAATAAAAATCTAAAACTTCATAGCTAAGTTCCTTCCAACCTAGATGTCTTCAAAGGTGCATTTGTTCTCACCAATTATTTGCCAAGTCCGCACATATTTTGGACCTCCTCCAGATACTTAAGGTACAAAATCAAAGCATCAAGTTCCTTATGATCTCCAATGCCGAATGTCATGTTGTTGTTGACCAGATATTTATTACTATTTATTACTATTTCTCCCCCTTTTGTGCGATCCTCTTCCCTACTCCCTTGTATAAATCATGAACAGTTGCTGAATGAAATAAGATGAGAATTTTCTCACTTAGATATAGGCTGAACTAGATGCCCAGCAAGGAATTCTAGATATATCTTCCTGCTAGTAATTCATATTATCCATAATAGTTGTACAAATAATATCATATTACACACTTCAATACTTCTACGGTCTGAACACAAAAATTATAATGTAAATATAAAGATTCAAAATAACAAAGTCATACTATGAAATGAGCTCAAATAATTTCATCGAATTTAGTCTGATTTATTTGTGATAGCATCAACTATACTATAAATATCAATAAACTCAATTATTAAAATTTCTCAGGATACTCTTTTGTAGCTTCTAGAATCTGTTCCTTAGTTCAAGTTCCCTCTTACTAACCAGAATCAAAGAATAACTTTATTAACCTTTTTTGATGAAAAATAAAGGAAAAAGAATGGGAATTGCAGCAGAATAAGCAATAGGATAAATTCAGATAATAATTCTTTGATGAACTTCTAAACTAGATAATCAAAGAAGCAAAGCTCTCCATTCCTCCCACTGTCCAGACGTGGCGTTCTCCAAACAGACAATTAGTTGAACATAGGAGTATCTCATATATAATACCACACCGTAGAATGAATGCTTCATACCAAAACATTTGAAAACCTATGACTACCAAGATCATGCTTGCAGCACATGGGAAAAAACAAAAATTAAAAATCAGAGGCCTAATTTAAAGAATTACTCCCACAAGTTATGAATTTCTATCCAAATTCCGCATTCCATCCACATTTCATTCTCCAAGCAGATGCTTAGAAGATTGAAATATAAAGATTGGCTGAAGATGACAGACTAATATGTGACACCTCCTCAAACCAAACCATAATGAAAAGGCACTCATAGTCCAAATGATACCTGATTTATATAACTCAACCTAGAAACGCCAGCTACCAATCTAACCACATCATCGCCAAACTCTTCTTCAATGTCTTGCAGACTTTGGCATGTATCATCAACCACATCATGGAGAATACCAGCCACAACCGTCTCAACAGCCTGAAAAAGAGCACAGAAGTCTCAAGCAAAGGAATCTGCTTTAAGTAAACATGGTTTGACCCATAAACTTTCACTTAAATAGATACTTCAAAACAGACCAGAAACAGAACAGAAATAGTTGAAATATTAATAAAGTCCAATCCAAAGTAGCATAGTTTTGATCTAGCTGTTCAACAATGGTAAAGATAACTAGGTCACCTAACTGATAAGCATAAGATATGATGTAGATATATCACAATCCTGTATATAATCTTATAATATACAAGTTGTTCAGCACAGAAAAATCAATCTATCCACTGGGACCTCGCTGCTTACACCCTATTACAATTAGATACTCCCAACACAATGAAATAGCTTCTCGGCACACACAAGTACATACATAATTTTTCAGGATTTCCTTCGAGTCACTTATCTGATATAATCATCCCTCAAGTTAAGTATTTAAGAAAAACATAGGAAAAACGGCTGCAGCTTTATCTACACTTTACATCTTTCCATCATTCCCTAACCCTGCAATTAGGGTAACTAAATCAAAACAAAGTTTAATATTGAGTATCTGTTTTGAACATTGACAAAGTCATTAAAAAATAATACGATATAAAAATGACCAAAAATATGTTTTCCATCTCGCAAGACAGTCAACAGCAAATGAATCAAGCAGTTTAAATAAACACAGTCTGTACAATGGCAGAGATAATTCCCATTATCTCTGTACAAGGGAAATGGAAAATAATACGATAACATCTTGTTCAATAGCTCAGATTAAAGGAAAACAATGGCAGAGATAATTCCCATTAGGAAGCTCTGTACAAGGGAAATGGAAAATGATGACCTTAAGGGGAGTAGCCTGCTAAGCCAGTGAGTTATCCTGAATAATGACTTGGGAAAATATTTCAGGAAAGAATTGAGAACTTGTTTTTCAAAGAAATTTCAAGAATAAGTTAGAAACATTTATAGTATCCAAGTAGATGGCTAGAATAGAGAAGGACTTAGGCAGGTTTTGGGAGCTTTGTGGAGGCCTAGCCCCTTGAAGTGCAAGAAATATTCCTTTATTTTGATGCATTCCCCAGAAGAAGGCGGTATCTCTGTTGATTTATCAAGAAGAATTTCAAGATTTCCATAAGGTTTTTACATAAAAAAGGGAAAAAGAAAGTAAAGGAAAATAAATTTTCAACAAAGAAGAAAATCGAAACTTTGGGTGCTTGTAAGTAAATATACTGATTAATTGACTAAGTGTAGTATTAAGTTCAACCTTCTAAATCTCTTTGCTTTTACTATTACATTTTTTGTGATATGCCAAAGTAATGTCCTTCAATTTCAATTTTTTTTTTATATATATAGATGTATCAACCAATCAACTGCAAATAGAATAAGAAAATCCTTGCTGAAGAGAACATAAATGGACTACAAATTCTGCAAATTCAGAGATTAAATAGCTACTAAGAATAGTGCATACTCGTTTACCACTTGATGGGACCAAAGCCGCCAAAATTCTTCCAGTATGAATGCAATGTGTTAAATAAGGTTCTCCTGTTTTCCGCTTTTGTCCATGGTGTGCTTTTCTTGCAAAAGCAATAGCCTTCTGCACCTGCCTTCACAAATAGGGTATGTTAATGATGTAACACAAGAACAAGTCACAAAGCAAATAGAGGCAATAAACCTTCGCATCATTGAATACAGGATAGCCTGTAATGTCAACTCCATCCTGTATAATAGCACCTGCATGTTAATAATTCATGGCTGTTAATATATGCCATGATGAAATTTATGTAATTACAAGAAGCTATTAATTTTCAAAGCCACCCCTACAATTTTCCTGACTAAACATTGATTATACATTAGTCAACATTTAGTGTCACGTGGTTAAGTTGAAATAGGCCATATCAACCTTTTCCTAGATGAATTTCTTAAACATGTTAGGTCCATTCATGTTGGAAAGGATTCTTTGCAAATAGATACAAAGTTATCACATAGAACTTGATAGATTCTTCACAATAAACCCTTAGTTCTTTGAGAAGTCTTCAGATCTTTGTTACATTAGTAGGGCTAAGGCTCTATACTTAGTTTCAACACTGCTTCTAGCAACTGTAGCCTGACTCTTAATTTTTCATCTAAGCAAGTTTTTCTATCCATAGGTACAGTAGCTTGAAGTGAACTTCCTGTCAAAACTAGATCCCACCCAATCAGTGTCACAAAGTATCTCAATGCCACAAGGCAAACCTTAATAATTCTATGGCCAGCCCCAGGGTGAGGGCAGCCCTGGTATAAATCAAAGTTGCTTTGCTCCTATAATCACTACTTACAAAGAAACTAATATTAGGTCTTATGTAAGTCAAGTAGATAAGTTTGCTTGCAGGTTTCCATGTCAACATCAAAAAAGGGAACTTTCTTCAGAGAATTTGCTCTTGTAGTTGGCTCCATAAGAGTGACAATTGGTTTACATCACAGGATCCCATTCTCACTAAGGATTGTACTTCTTTTGGGATATAGTGCTGCGTACCTAAGTGGGATGGAGAACCCTACCCCAACAGCTAGCTATTGAGGTGGGAGAACCAACCTACTTAAATACCCCATTAAGAATCCCCTACTACTCAATATGGGACTTCATATCCCATACAACAAAATCTCTATCATGTGATAATTTCCTTAGAGGATCCGGCTGCCCCAATACCAAGAAAATATTGAAGAACTCCATGGTCTTTGATTTGAAACTCTTTGGCTAATTCACTTTTGAGATTCTTAATTTCTTCAGCATCAACCCCAGTTACAATGATGTCATCAACAAACATGATCAAAATAACTGTCTTCTGATCAGCAAACACAGTAAAAATAGTGTGATCTTTTCATTGAGTTTAACCTTTGGTTTTTACAGCCACAGCACCAAACTATAACAAACAAACAAACAAACAACAAGCCTTATCCCACTAGGTGGGGTCGGCTACATAAATCACACGATGCCATCGTGCTCTGTCAACAACCCAATCCTTAGATATGTTGTTGATTAGGAGGTCTCGTTCAATGACCTCATTCAGCGTTCTTCTCAGTCTTCCCCTGTCTTTTTTTATGGGACTCTATCTTGTTTGATCCACCCTCCTCACCGGGGCCTCCAAAGGCCTTCTCTGCACATGTCCAAACCATCTTAAGCGATTTTCAACCATTTTCTCTTGGATAGGTGCCACACCGACTCTTGTCCTAATCTTTTCATTTCGAATCCTATCTTTTCTTGTATGACCACACATCCATCTCAACATCCTCATTTCTGCTACTCCGACTTTGTGCTCTTGTTTTCCCTTTATTGCTCAACATTCACTACCATACATCATAGCTGGTCTTATAGCAGTCCGATAAAATTTTCCTTTAAGTTTCTCAGGTACCTTCTTATCGCAAATAACTCCGGTAGCTTTCCTCCACTTTAACCAGCCAGCTTGTATTCTATGAGAAATGTCTCCATCAATTTCCCCATCCTCCTGTATAATGGATCCTAGGTATTTAAACTTTGATACTTGAGAAATAATTTGCTCTCCCATCCTCACCTCCAAATCCCTATTACCTTACCTCCCTCCAAAATCACAATGCATATATTCTGTTTTGTTCCTACTCAAACGGAAACCTTTCGACTCCAAAGTCCTTCTCCATAACTCCAAACTAGTGTTAATCTCTTCTTTTGATTCCGCCATAAGAACTATATCATCCGCGAAGAGCATGGACTTAGGGATTCTTTCTTGAACAGGTTTAGTTAGAACATCCAGAACAATGTTGAACAAGTACGGACTCAGAGAGGATCCCTGATGTAGGCCAATCTTAATAGGGAAGTCCTTTGTCTCCCCCCCAGGCGTCCTTACACTGGTAGTTACCGCCTTATACATATCTTGTATGACTTTGATATACGCAACCCGTACACCTTTCTTTTCCAAAGCCTTCCACAATACTTCTCTTGGCACACGATCATAAGCCTTTTCCAGGTCAATAAAAACCATATGTAAATCTCTTCTTTTACTTCTATATCTCTCCATTAACCCCCTTAGTAAATAGATTGCTTCCGATGTGGATCTCCCTGGCATAAATCCAAATTGGTTTTCCGAAATAGAAGTCTCCAACCTCAATCTATATTCCATCACTTTTTCCCACAACTTCATTGTATGACTCATAAGTTTTATCCCCCTGTAGCTTGCATAGTTTTGAATGTCTCCTTTATTCTTGTAAATAGGAACTAAAATGCTTTTCCTCCACTCATCCGGCATATTTTTAGAGCGTAGAATTTCATTAAAAAGCTTGGTTAGCCACGCCTCCCTCTCATCGCCCAAACATTTCCAAACTTCAATAGGGATACCATCAGGCCCAACGGCTTTTTCTTGAGAGCCGCCTTAACCTCTCCGATACGTATCCTGCGGTAGAAAGCCAAATTCCGATCATCTTTGTTAATTAGCAAGTCCTGCAAGTCCTGAGTCGCATAATTGCTTCCCTCATTAAACAACTTGTAAAAGTAAGCCTCCCATCTGTCCTTAATATCACCATCAGTAACTAATACTTTACCATTTTCATCCTTTATACACTTTACTTGGTCCAGATCTCTCTTTTTCCTCTCCCTTTGCTTCGCGATCTTGTAAATATTTCTTTCTCCCGTCTTTGTTCCTAACTCCTGATAAAACCCTTCATAAGCTTTAGTACGTGCTTCGCTCACTGCTCTCTTTGTCTCTTTTTTAGCCAACTGATACTTTTCCTGGTTCTCTACACTATTGCACAAGTGTATGGCCTTAAAACAATCTTTTTTCTGTTTGACTTTCTTTTGCACACTCTTATTCCACCACCAAGTCTTCTTATCTCTTTGACCAGGACCTTTGGATTCTCCCAAAATTGCTTTAGCTACCAAACGAACCCTTGAAGCTATCTCTTCCCACATCATGTTTGCATTTCCCTGCAACTCCCAATTCCCTTCCTTCAAAAGAGTCCTTTTGAATAACTCCTGCTTCTCTCCTTTTAACTGCCACCACTTAATCCTGGGTTTTGTCACTTGATGGTACTTTTGCCTGGTACTCTTAAAACATACATCAAGGATAAGTACTCTATGTTGGGCACTCACCCCGTCTCCTGGAATCACTTTGCAATTAGTACACAATCTTCTGTCCGGATTCTTAACCAAAAAGAAATCAATCTGTGATTTTGATACACCACTTTTGTACGTGATTAAATGCTCCTCTCGCTTCTTAAAACAAGTGTTGACAATCTTAAGATCGTATGCAAGAGAAAAATCGAGAATAGATTGTCCTCCACTATTAAGCTCCCCAAAACCAAAACCACCATGAGCCCCACTAAATTGTCCTGCTTCTTTACCAACATGTCCATTAAGGTCCCCATCGATAAAAAATTTTTCTTTGAGTGGTATGCTTTGAACCAAGCCCTCCATATCTTCCCAAAACTTATCTTTAAGGTGTGTCTCTGCCCCAACCTGAGGTGCATAGGCACTAATGATATTGATAGTATCCTTTCCAACAATTACTCTTAACGATATTATTCTGTCCTCAAACCTTTTAACCTCTACCACGTTTTTTTTCCATGTCCCATCAGCGATGATACCAACCCCATTCCTTGTGCTCACCTTTCCTGTGTACCAAAGTTTATACTCTCCAAGTTCCTTGGCAGCTTCTCCAGTCCATTTGGTTTCTTGGAGGCATAAGATATTAATCCTTTTGTCCCTCATAACTCCTGCTACTTCCATAGATTTCTCATTTAACGTCCCAATATTCCAAGTGCCAAATCTAATCTCATTCTCATGAACTAACTTCTTTAGCCGCCTCTGTCCAAGAGAGTGCGGTAGCCCTTGCTCATTTAACACTACATCCGGACGACGATGCAGCGGCTCTAGCTCATTTCTCACTGTACTCGAGCCATACAGCGCATCACATCTGGGCAACGACCTAGCATTAGCATAATTACTTCGTTGATCCATGTTCATGAGATTCGACGGGTTTTTACGTTGGCTGTCGAGGGCCTAACACAACCCTCCTCCTTTATCCGGGCTTGGGACCAGCTATACTCAGGGCAATTTTTGAAGGCCATTCTGAGACTTGTTTAACAGCATTTTCTTGGATTTTATTTTGAGGAACCGTTACTAGCACTTCAACTGGGTAATTCCAAGGAGCCATGAACAGCATTATCAAAGACTAAAGAAGTTTTTCCTTGTATTCTTTGATATTGTTTTAGTCTTTTCATGCCAGAACAGCCATGTGGAGCATCTCAGAACAGTTTCTTAAGTGTTTGGGATAGTGTCAATACTTTGTCAATCAAAATAAGTGCTTTTTTACTTCCCCCCCCCCCCAAAAAAAAAAAAGCAGATTCAGCATTAGGCTACGTCATCAGCTCATAGGAAGTTGCAATAGATCCTCAGAAAGTGAAAGCAATGATGCAGTGGCCCATTCTGACCCCCTCAAACAAGTAAAGTCATTTCTGGGCCCACCTACATACTATAGAAGGATCATTGAGAGGTATGGAGAAATTGCAAGGCCCTTGACACAATTCCTGAAGCAGAGCAACTTTTCCATGGACAAGTGAAACCACCAAAGCATTCCAACCATTAAAAGAAGCATCAACTATAGCTCATGGGTGAATCAAATTCTTCCACGCATGGCAAAGGGACTGTTCTTCTTATGCAACAAGACCTGGACATAGCTTTCCACAATAGAGCCTTATCACCAATGCATGCTTCCCTCTCAGTCCACAAAAAGAAGCTGCTCACAATTGTACAGGTAGCAGAGCAATGGTACTTATACTTTGGCAGAAGGGGCTTGACTGTGATGGGTCAGAAGATAAGACTTCATGCCAGCACTTTTGGTTTGTAAAACGTACAGGTTACGATAATAAAGTCCAGCGCAAGAAGGGAAAAGAGAATGGGGCAACTGATTCTCTTTCAGAGGACAAGCAGTACAACTTTTCAAATGGCTGTTTCATCTCCACTCACATGCGGCAGCACATCAAGGAAGCGTCGCACTAAGATGTAAACTCACCAGCAATAATCATCCAATTAAACCATGACGGTACCAACGTGTCCAAATACAGCGGGGATGAACAAACCTTGAGAAGAATCACTCTTCCCTTGAGATAACCCCAATAAACCTTCGATCTGCTTATTATCTAGCCTTTACTCCACCAAATAACAAAATTTTCATTTTACATTAATTCTTTAGCCACATCTCAGGTTCCAGGCCACAAGGTCAGGTGAAAATAAATCACTAATATTTATACCAAAGAGTGAATTTTAAATGCTTCGAAATTTAAACGCGGGGCTCATTTACACCTATAAAAACTAAGAAACCAGAGCAAACACAAGATTTCTGTTTGGGAAAGTGTTGAATGACAGCATCACTCATCAAATTGGAGAGAAAAATCCATCATACCAAGAGTCAAAGCTTCAACTATTCTTTCTTATCCTACAAGTAATTCACAAAACTTGTTCTGCAGGACATCTACAAGATCAAATCAGCTAGTCATTTTTAAAATCGCACTAACCCCGCTAGTTTCACCCAACCCACTCATCTTAAACAACTTTTGGATTGTCTACCTAAATTAATTAACCAAACATCCTTGATGGATTTCAACTGGACGCTATTGCTCACGTAGAAATAATGTAGGAGTCAATTATGTAGTTATAGAAAAATGATTAAATTAATTTGGTTAGATAATGATCATTAAATGGTTTTAGAATCTGAAAAATACCCCTAATTATCTAAACTAGCCCAGAAAGAAAATTGCATAAAAAAAAAAAAATTTATCCGTCGAGCATTATAAATACGGGCGACGAATTCTGCTTCCACTATCGATTCCGAAACCGAAATAAGCAAAATCTAAACTTAAGGATAAAGAAAGCAACCAAATCACCTGGCTGTTCCTCCAATTTGGGCCAAAGGAAATCAACCTTAGTGGAAAGACAAGCCCCCGAAGCGATAGCCACAGCGGTGACGGCCACCTGCGTGATGGCGGAGGAGACAGCGCCATGAACAGAGCCGGAGCTATTGGCAGCCGCGGCAGCAGCGGCAATCACATTTTCGGGAGTAAGAACGGAGGTCAAGGAGGAAGAGACAGAGAACTTGGGAACGATCGAGTGAAGCACACAGCGGAATCGGGAGGAATTGCGAAGACGAAAAGGGTGAGAGGGTTGCAACCTATGGAGAAAAGGGGAAGTCGTCCTGTGGAGGAGCATGGCGCACCGTTGGCATGGTGAGGGCATGCTGTGTGGGTGGGTCTCTGTGAGTATTGCTGGTCGTTGTGGCAGTTATTTTTCCCGGCAATAAAAAGTACGTTTGAGAGAGGGAGGGAGGGAGGGAGGGGTGAATTTGAACGAGTGGTGAGAAAGAGACGGAGTTCAATAGAAATCTGGTTTTGTTTGGTAGTGGATTATGTCTGGTCTGAAACTATTTAGGGGCTCCTTTTTGTCTGGGATTTTTCTGGAAAATCCATATTCATCTTTCTTGTTTTCTTTTCTTTCTTCCCACCAAATTATTGTTTTCCCCTTTTAGGATACTAAATAATTAGTTTATAAAAATTAAAAAATTAAAAAATAAATTAAGTTAATTATGTGTAAAAATATCTGTTGGTTTCTAAAATATTACTTGATTATTTACTACCTTCAGTTCTTAATGTAAAAGTTGGTTGACCAATTTGATTAGATTAAAAAAAATTAGTTAAGCTAGTTATCTGTAATAAATAAATATTTTCTTTTTTAAAATATCTTTACTAATCATATATATTAACTATAACTACTATTTGATAAAACATTTAACAGTGTAACTATTACAAGGACTAATTTTAAAAAATAGATAAATATAAAAAATAAAATTAATTAGAGTCTTATATTTAAAATTAAATTAAATGTCAAACTAATTCTTACATTGAGGATCGTAGTACATTGTGAACTACTTGCAAAAGTAACTCTTTTAACAAGTGTAATTAATAAAAATAATTTGAATAACAAAATATAAATTTAGTAAACAATTGGATAAGAGTTTTTGCATCTAGTAGCAAAAAGACAGCCTCCACGAAATGGCTCAGTAGGTCTGGAATTATTAATTCAGATCTTCAAAAACAACTTGATCAAGACAAACTATAAAAAGGCATGAAAACTCGTGAAAGAGAGATCAAAGACCATCAAGGCTCACCAACTTTTGTAGCAACTCGGGCAATTCTAGGCCATTCCACCGCCATGATGATAGCTTGCTGCGAAGTCTGCAAGGGGGAAAAAAAAAGCATTAGCACTAATACACTTTTTTAATCCAAAAATGTACCAATCATATAAATTAGGAAATGGAATCTGAAAGTTTTCACCTCTGCAAATATGGAAATTCTAAAGCCTTTGTTGTCTTCGCAAATGCAGAGATTAATAAGCCATGAAAATGCAAACCTCTTTAACAAAATTTCAACCGAATTCATATAACAACAAATGCTAAATCCCCGCAGTCCTTGTTGAGGTGCCGCCACGATGCCACCATATAGATCTCACATCCGGTGGTTGAATTGTTCCAATACCTGAAGCAGATGAAAACACCGAAGAAGACGATGACGTGGAAAAACTTTAGGTACTGTTTGGTACAAGAGAAATGAAGAGAAGGGGAGGGAAAAAATTTTTAATAAGCTCTGTTTAAAAAATTAAAAAAGTGGGGTTTTGAAATTATAATAAAAATAAAAATTAATATAAAAAAGTAATAAACATTAATTAAAAGATTTTAACCTTATTTTTTATTTTTTTTTAAAATTAAGCTTATTAAAAAAAAATTTCTTCTCATTTTTCTTCGTACCAAATCAAAGGGACCCGTGGGAATTTTTCGCAAGTGCAAAATCGACGCGGTAATGTGGGTGCTTGATCAGATGTTATTCAGCGCCACATCACCCTCCTGCCAGCTTAAAGGACTGGTATTAATAATTGAAGAAACAATAAGGATTAAATAAAAAAAATTTATAGGAACCTAATTCAAAAATTAGATAAAGACTCACAGACTAATTGTTCGCATGATTTTTTAATGAAAATTTCAATGTGGTCCAACGAATATTTAACTCGCATTTTTTTTAAATATAATTAAACATATGCAAGAGTTAAACGTCGGAACCTAATCTGAATGTGGTGGTGATGTTTGACACTAGCTGTTAATGAGAAAGCAATTTGATTTGTGAGTGCTAAATAGATGCTGGTAATTCTTAAATAGTTCACCTGCGACTTGCAGCCAGGCTCTTGTAGCTCAGTTGGTTAGAGCACCCGTTTAGTAAGCGGGAGGTCTTGAGTTCAACTCTCAACAAGAGCATTAGCGTATCATGTCATAGGGTATTTTGTTTAGTTGTAGGACGGCCTGCCCTCTGACGTGTCCTTCGTTTTTCTGACACATATTTGATCGACCCGGGTTCCCCCCAACCCCACTCGTTTGCCGCAAATAATTTTTTTTTAATGCAATTTCCCATTTCATTACTTCCTTTAAATTTTTTGAATACATTGTTTGTACAAATTTTAATTCCCAACAACGCACGGGTCAGTTGAAAAAATATTTTTGTTGGTGACAATTTCATAAACGGAAAAAAAAAATCAAAAGTTCAGTGAAAAAATAAATGTGTTATAATAAAATGAAACTATAAAATTACTGTTCATTTTAGTTTATTTAAATTATTTTTGACTCAATTGTTTGTATATATGCATATTTAATCTTCTAATCTTGTATATGGTTTTATTTTGATCCCTTAATTTCGTAAAATGTGTTTTCAATCTTGTAATCCTAACATTGTTAGATTTTTTTTATTAAAAAATATTGTCATTTAAAATTTGAAATATTGATAAAATATTATCAAATTTTTATCTATTATGTTTAATTCTTTTTCTTCACCACATACTATGTTTAATTCTTAAAATAATCATGATTGGCCAAAAAAAATATTCATATGAGATTAGTAGTGATAGAGATGAAGAATTAAAAAGATAATTATAAAATTAAGAAACTAAAGTAAAATATTATATAAAATTAAAAAAATAAATATATTTTTGTATAAATTTTTAGATCCCAACAAATGATGGATTAAGGCTCTGTTTAGTTGGAGGGTTGTTGAGGAAAGGGGAGGAGAGGGGAGAGGAAGGGATGAGATAAGTATGTTTGATTAGGAAAAATAGAAAGGAGGGGAGGGAAGAAATTTGTCTTTTAGTGTTTCCCTCCCTTCTTTTTCCTTCCCTCCAAATTTGGAGTTTTTTGGAGGAAAGAGAAATATTATGTTTGATATTGACTAAACTATTCATACTAATTTTTCAATATTTCAAGTTTGACCCTCTTATTAGAAGTCTTTTTCTCACTTCTTTCTCTTTTTAGTCACTAATAATATTTGATAATGATACTATAATATTTCTATCATGGTAGTAATTTTTTTTTCATAATATAATATCACAAGTATATATTATTAGAGGGTGGTGTAATATAATTATATATATTATAACATGTGTGTATTATAATCTCAAATGGGTTGCAAACATGCATATATATTAATATATACATATCATAATACATGTGTATTATAATTATAAAATTAATGCGATAGAATGTTAAACTTTTTATCATATTTTTTAATTCTTTTAGTTTTATCATAATTTTTTTATCACATGTAAGTGAGGTAATTGGTTTTTTTGAAATTGATAGATTAAGAAATAATAATTTTCATATAAATATTGTAATAAAAGAATAAAATAGTCTAAATATAGATAAAAGGGCATATTTGTCAATTTATAATTACCTCCCCTCCCCTCCTCTTATAAACCAAATTAGAAATCTCTACTCCCTTCCAACCAAACAAAACCCATAGCCTCCCTTTCCTTTATCTTCCCTTCCTTTAATTAGCCTCCCCTTCCTTCCACTGAACCAAACAAAGCCTAAGGTAGAGGCAGAAGACTAAGGCTCTGTTTGGATAGCACCCCAAACCATGGTTTGGGGACCCAAACCATGGTTTGGGGAAAATGCTACCCAAACAGCCTCTCTAAAAACCAAAACCATGGTTTTGGGTCAAAACCATGGTTTTGACTCCAAAACCATGGTTTTGGAAAAAGCAAAATTTTTTTGCTTTTGGAGAAAAAAGGGAGAGTGTGAGGGCTTATATGATATGTATCTTGTTATTTTTTTTATAAACATATTTTTTATAAATATATTTAATCTTATATTTTATAAATATATATAGACATTAATTATTTATTAATTATATTATCTTGTGTATTATTAATTATGTTGGTAAAAAACATATTATTAACAATTTTATTTCTTCAAATTAAAATATATCATAAAATCTATTTTTTCTGTAATTATCATATTAACTTATGTCTTTTTTTTAGTAATTTGTATATATAAAAAGTGCTTCTGATAACAACTATCTAAACACTCTCACTTCTCATAATCACTTTTTTACAAAATCTATTCTTCACAGAATCTATTTTTTTCAGAATCTATTCTCCAGAATCACTTTTCCAAACCACGGTTTGGTTTCATCCAAACACACCCTAAATAAAACCTATCCTCATTTTCCAAGATCGAGGTTGTTGAACTGTCCCAACCTAACATTACCACAAAAATAGACAAAGTGATTTGATTAATACGAGTCCTATGACGATGATGAGCCACTTCTAGCTTCTACATCTGGTAATTGAATCATTCCCACTACCTAAAACTGACAAAAACGCTGAATAAGACGAAGATGAGGCGGAAGAATTTGAAGGATTTTTTGCCAATGCAAGATCCATGTGGCAATGTGTGTGCCTGTTCAGACGTTACTCAATACCACGTCACGCTCTTGTCAGCTTGCACTAATAAAATCTTGACAGAAGAACTAACACCAATAACTGAGTAAAAAGAAAAAAATTATAAAGATATGATTAAAAACCTGGTAAAACTATAAAAACTCAGATTAATTTTCCTAAAATCATAAAACACAGATTTAATATTTTTTTCCTTTCAGTAGAGAAGTTTAAAGAAGCATTACAATAATCATAATGATACATTTGATCAGGAACACAGTAAAGATGATGTCGAGCTTATGAGAATAGCAACTAAGTTGCATGTTTTCTTTTCTGGGTGTGTGTGTGAGAGAAGAGGAAGAGGGATTGGAAGTTTGCCATTGAAATTTTGACCTCGAATTATAGAGGTATACGGTGGCTCAAGCTTTAATATTGTGAGGGGCCTAATATCATTTAGAACCTTCGAATTAGTAGAAAATTTAGGTAAATTAAGAACCCGGTTGTTACTTGTTAGGCTGAGAATGTAAGCCAATAATAACTTTTTCTTAATTTGCGACAACTCATTAACCTCTCAATTTCTAAACAGAAAAAGGAGGAAGGCGATTGCAGCAAATTGAACTAGAACAAGGCAACCTTCCGCCACACCAATTGTGAAATATTGATCTGGGGGGGGAGAACAATTATTGTGCAAGCCTCAGGAGAAAGAAATCATGCCTCTCATGAATTTGATGTTAGGAGCTCAAACGTGATGCAGGGTAAAAATGGGGAGGAGGGGAACGGGCAGATCAAAGGGAAGTGAAGATATGATCTCCCCAACTCCTGAAAGACGCATACGCACACGATAAAGGACATCCACACTCTGATCATATTGGTTAATCATATTATCAGGCTCAAACCTCTATACATTGGATCAAGTCACATAATCTAAGTGCCTGGCACGGCAAAGCAACTATATACTTCATCAGCAGCTTCCGAAAAAATATGATTACAATTCACAACGTCATGATGAAAATGGCCGCCATTTCACTTCACGGTCGTTGGACTTGTCGATAGAATACCTGCAGCTGATAAGACACAAAGGCAATGTAATTGAGTGATCAATGAGGTGACATTGACATGCAGCACATAAGATGTAGCTCAAACCTGGACTAGAAAGATGAGGCTCCTAGTGAAGAGTACCCAGCAGCATTTCTCTCCTTCAGAGTTGCAGCCAACCAATCCAAGCCCTCATAAAGGCCATCTCCCCTTAACGCGCAAGTTCCTTGTATGTGCCATTTTCTATTCTTGAGTTCAAAGAGACCTAGTCCTTCACATACTTCCATTGGCGTCATTGCTCCTCTCTGAAAAGGGAAAATTTTAACAATTAGAAGGCTGCTATGGACATGAGGCAAAACTCCTAGGATTTAATTAGGGGTTGGGGGTAGTTGGTTCATGAAGAGGGACAGCCTACCAGGGATGACTTGGTTTTCCGGGATATCATCAGTAACATCAAGCATGCACATGACCAGTAGGGATAAAAAGTAAAAACAGTTTCTTTTTCTTTTTCTTTTTTTATTCTTTTTTTTTTCCCCCTTTTGGGCCAACAGATAAAAACACAGTTTCAGAAGTTCATTTCAGCCATCTGCTTATAATATAAATGGCTTGGCTTTCTTTTGGATATGTTTCAGATATGAGTAACAATACAAATAGGTACATTCATGAACTTTCATCCCTTATGCTTCTCATTAACCCTATTTGTCTCTCTCAAAATTCGGACAAGATTATCTAAATCCTTCTATTCATATTCTTCTAAGCCTTACTTTCATTACCTCATTCTCATGCTAGGGATCCATTCCTTCATGAAAGGTCTTCTTGGAACCTAAAACTACCTCAAAAGCTCAAGTCATTTATTCAGATCATGGCAGTCAATAGAATTGAGAACTTGGAACAGGTTCTCTCGTTACTACTCAGACATTACAAGGAGAGAAAAAGGTAAAACCTTGTAGCACTCTATGTATGGTCTTTATTATTAGTTGAATTGGGTCATAAATCTCAAATAATTAGGCACACTTCCTCCCCTTGAGATACCAAATCGGAAAGGGTTAGTTTTGTGGGTTTTCTTGTGTACTTTGCAGAGGGTGTTTTTAGTTAGTCTCTGTTAGAAGTGATCAGTCGGACTAGCTAGTAGAAGTTGCTATTTCTATTAGGTGACTTGCATCCGTAGAATCCTATGAACAAAGAATACCGGAGTGTTTTCTATTCACGACGTCTGCCTCCAGTATACGAATCGGTCTCAGAGCGATTCCATTCCAATAAGATGAAAGAAAAGCTGGGGGATGAATCCAAGCTCCGTGATTCTATATGATACCTCAATGCTCTGAGGTACAGTTACTGGAAGATATGAAGCATAGTTCACAGAATGTAGAGTTTGAGATACAACTTAAGATAAACTGAGATGCAGAGAATGCAATCCGCATAACTTATCAACTTGAACCACGTAATCCCAACTCGTAACATATATGTTCACAGTGTAAATGATATATTTCAAGCATCACGTTCTTTTTCAGTTGATTAACCTTAAGACCTGCTAATGAGATCATGAAAAATGCTGGGTAATTTTCTTAATGAAACACGAGAAAACACTGTTGGAATTTAGATATAACAACCATTTCAACCTTCTTCGTAATATAGCATCATCATTGATGGAAGATGGAACCATTACTTTATAAATTTCTCCACAACCAATGTGAGAATACAAGCATCTTATCCTGTCCACCAGACCTAAATACACATAAACCTGCAGGCCACTGTATACAACAGTGAGGTAAACATATTTCATGCAGGGGCCTTTTCAGTTCATGAAGGGACATTGACAGCCTCATTTACCAAATATATATATATGACTTGAAGTTTGTGCAAAAATTATTGGCCAGAAAAGTTATCCTGCAAAAGTTGGTGTAGAAAATATCTATCATTTAGCACTTCTGATCTTACAATTCTTCCTAATTTTACAGTGAAGGCCTCCTAAAATAACGTAGTTTATCAGTAGCAGCTCCAATTGTTTCTTAAGGTTTTTAGTTGTAAGTTGAAAATATCCAAACAGCTTGCATTGAATCCGCCCAAAAGATTTGTATAGAAGTAATAACAGTCTAGAAACCTCTTTAGTTTCTTAAATAATTCAAACATTTCAATAACACAGAATCCCATCCCAATTGCAATGATGATAACATGCCCAGCATACATCCTATACATGCTAACATAGTACAACTACCCCTTCAAATCCATTATTTGGAAAACCATGTCAAATTATCAACCCTCTTCAAGCTTTGGCTCTTATTATTAGATCATCAGTGACAAGAGTTCTCATTCTGTAAAAGAACATAATAAAATAAGTAACGAAAACATACCATGTCTTGTTTGTTGGCGAAAACCAAGATGACACTATTGAGCATGAATGGATCATTAATGATAGCCTGCATGTAGTTTATGGATAAACTTGGAGCTTGTTACACAGTTTTATGGAATAATAAGCATTGAATCTGATTTTACCACCTGAAATTCCTGTTTTGCTTTCCCAATTCTCTCTCGGTCCAAGCTATCAACAACATATATCTGCACAAATGCACAAGTCAGCATATAGATATGTACCAAACTTAAAAAATTAGTTCTTTCCAATAAGTACCATTGAAATTATAAGAGATTGTAGAAAAACCATCATAATTCAAAGAACAACTCAATATATCAAAAGGTGTAAAAACATAGAAAATAATTCTCACCAAACCATCTGTGTTATTAAAATAGTGCCTCCAAAGTGGCCTTAATTTTTCTTGCCCTCCTACATCCCAAACTGTGAACATAACATTCTTATACTGAACTTTCTCCACATTGAAACCTACAAGACCAAAGCAGACCATAAGACTGCAGAAACAACTTTCATTTTATAGAACTGGAAAATCATCTTGTACGCACCCATTTGACAGCCAGCAAGACTATGCTAAAGGGCATCAGAAGGCCGAGATGAAATTAATTACAGGAACATTCTTTGATTGAATGAAAACAAAACTTTTCCCGTAAAAAGGGAAACCCTTGTGAAATTGCACACAACATGGGTCTCTACATATTTTCTAGACAAAATACCAATGAATAAATCACATCAAATCAAATAACAAAAATCATGAATGATAATCCCGTGTAAAAAGCAATTGCCAAGTGTTTGTCAGTAACCCAAATAAAACCCTCCAAGTGATGTAACTAAACAGCAACAACAAATGGTTCTATGAGGCCTTCAGCAGCAGATAGCAAAATATCAGCGTGTCACACATCCCACATCCCCCTATTGATAATAGGTAGTTTCCGTAACCATAAAAAATAATATCAAACATTAAAAAACTCACAGGTCTTCTCAAATAACATTCCCATCAACTTATACATCAAGCTGATCCTTCCAAAATCAATTAGTGAGACCATTATTTTCAATATTTGAAATCACACATTAATCACAAAAATGCTAACAAGATTGAGATCGTTTACACTATCTCATTGAAAAAATATATCTACATTAATTATTCATTCCACTAAATTAATTGAGATATGATTACATTTTTTTTCTATTGCATTCGAGCATTTCTTGTATAAACCATGCTACTTAATTTATTCCCTCATAAATTCAGGGAAAGTTCTCTTTCCATCACAATAAAAATAAATACACTTTCCGCTTAAGCTAGCTCCAATAACAAAAGCTCTATATGTCACCAAACAAGAAGAAGAGCAACAATACAGCTTTGCTTACCTCTGAATATATGGGCAAACGAAACAAATGAAAAAAATAAAATAAATAAAGAACATAACTAACATGCATAATTTTAACAACTTTCAGCTATCAAGGCAGAAATAAAGCATTTATCTCCATGCAAGATGACCAGATAAATTCTTGTTTAAAATTCATAAGTTAATCAATAAATATTAGTCATGATTCATGACTTTGTAAAATAGCACCCACCAATAGTAGGAACAGTTGATAAGACTTCTCCAATATGCAGCTTGTACAATATAGTTGTTTTGCCAGCAGCATCAAGACCAAGCATCACAACCTAAGCCAAGTCAAGGGAAAATTACAAGCGTCATAGAAGGCCTTTGGTTAAAAAAGGTTTTTGGATCAGTAATTAACAGGAGTTCCTCATATCATCACAACAAAGTCTTGAAGATAAAGAAAATTTCAAGGGCTATGGGCACTTAGCGAAGAAATAAAGCATTCATGCAAATGATGGGGAAGGAAGAATGCAAAGGCAGCAATAATTATAAAAATCAACCTGAAATATAAATTGCAGAGGAAAAAAAAAAAATCAAAAAAATGGAAACAAGGCTAAGGTACTCCTAAGAAAAATCAGACATATCCAAAACGTCACAACAATCATTGCAATCTATAGGACCACATTTACACACTAAGAACTGAGAGAGGGGATGAAGTATAGTACATTAATGCATTGTCCCATAGGCCAAGCACCATGTTCTGAAGGATGCATTTAGAAGCTCAGTTAAAGTGATAAAATTTTGTGCATTGATGCATAGTCTAATTCCAATGTTCGTTTATTTTAGAGAGTACAACCCGATCGCTCAAGAAGCACGAGGACTAAAAGTCAAATTATGAAAATGGTTCGATATTGCTATCGACATATTGAAAAGAGGCTTCACAACGTTGCCAAAACCACTCAACTACAGCCCACAAAACGAGCATATTCTCTGGGATCGGCAAGAATTGTAGGCTGCAAAAGTGAGATACAGATTGAAATTTCTTTTATAAATTTCAAAGGCTCGGAAATAAACAAAAACTCATCAAGACTTTCACTCCACATGGTAAGGAAGTTATTAAAGCAATAACTTCAGTTTTTTAAAACTACAAGTTAAGTCAGAAACAAATAATAATTATAAATTTATTAACTCTATACTTCTTAAAGAGCTAACAAAGTAATGATCACAACAAAGAAAACGTAAACCCCATGTCCATTAAGAGGGAAAAACACATGTATCATCACTAACAGAAATATTCACTTCTGGGTTAAAAGGAGATCATGAAGGGGGAAAACGACTAAGCAATTCGTCCATCACAGGAAAAAAAGAAGAAAAAGAGAGGCACCCGCATCTCGGAGTTCCCGAAGAAGGTGTCAAAGAGCTTTCGGAAAGCTTGACCCATGGTGGTGACTAAGATTCTGAAACTCTTGCTAGCAATTTATATGTGCGAGTGCGATCAAATTCTGCCGATGATTTAACGGTGGTACCGTCAGAAACGCGAATCAGTATGGGCTTACGCGAAGTTAGAGACTCGTGGGTTGTGAAATCCCCCTTTTGAGAAAAATCTTTAGGATGAGAAAGTATCAAGCAAGAGGACCAAACAGGGCGGGCGGCCTCGGCCTTCGCGTTATTTCCTTCCTAGTTGCTAACTTGCTATTGCCTTCCTCTTTTGAAGAAACAAAATAATTGAAAAGTTAAAAGAAAATTAAAGAAAAAGCAGAATATTTGAATGGGTTTGGCCAAAAAAAAAAAAGGAGAATATTTGAATGGGAATATATTTGCATCTTACCCGAAAAAAGGAAAAAGAGGATCCGTTATTGAAAACATAAATAAAATTCTTACCCAGAAAAAAGTGAAATAAAGGAAATGAGAGGATCGTCAAAAAAGTAATAAAAAAATATTCATCAATCAATCAATATGTTATATGACAATAAAATGGGGAAACATGCGAGTACTAGGAAATGTTGATTTTTTAATATTTAATTTGATTTTTTTCAAAATTTAAATGATTTTAAAAAATATATATCTTCTTGAGGTGCTAAAAGATTAAGACAAATTACCTATTAAACAACTGTAAGATGTAAGACAATAATAATTGGAAAAAAAACAACAACAAAATCGTTCACTTAATCAAATGTGGATTGAATAGAAAAGGCTTGATCTTCCTTAAATAAATTTAACAGTTGGAATCTTCTATTTTTTTTCCAAAAAAATTATCTTAGAAAAGCTCATTCTAATTAAATTTGAACGAATCAAACCACATGAAAGAAGTAAAAATAAAATAAGGAAGACCAATAATAAAAGATGGAGGACTTTTACTAGAAATAGACAACCCTAAAATCTTATATTCATTAATGTTATAATACCTCCGGTTTTTAATGTAATAAAAAGTTGACTAATTTGAATAGATTAAAAAAACTAGTTTAGTTACTTATTTATAATAAATAAGTGTTACTTTCTTAAAATATCTTTACTAATCAAATGTATTAGCTAAAACTACTATTATTACAAAGACTGTCTTGAAAAAAATAAATAAATATAATAGATAAAATAAATTAGGGTCTTATATTTAGAATTAAAATAAAAATTAAATGAACTATTATATTAAAAACCGAAGGTAGTTTTTTATATTATTAGGATTTCTTGATTTATTAGACTTATCTTTTTCAGATTCCACTTGGATTAGGATTTAATTTGAATAAATTTAATCATTTAAATTATTATTATTATTATCAACTTTTATTTAATCATTATGACTTGCTTAAATTTTTTTTAATTAAAGTTACGCTATAGCTCGCACATATTTTCTTATTTTTTTATTTCTTACATATTTTCTTATTAACAATTATTCCATACTTCTTCCATTAAGTTTGTTTTATTATTCCATTATATATATTACCATTATATATTTTTGTGTATCATAATATATACCGTGCAATACTCAGGTTTATAATTTAGTTAATTTTATGGTATGAATTTTGTAATAATTTTTCATGCGGAAAAAAACATTGAATTTTGCAAAATATTGTAGGGTATACATAAGTCACAACTCACAAAACATGAGAAGGAATTGCTTATAAAAATTGTTTTAGGTTTATTAACAACAACCTAATTAAATTATTTAATTCTGTGAAGAATTAACTCCTGTTTTGAGTTGAACCTGACTCAAACTTGTATTAATCGAGTTTTAATATGGCTTTAGCTAGAGAGGGTTTACTCTAACAAAGTATTTATCAATTATTTTTTAATGTCCATTAATAAATAATATGTTTTGTTCAAATTATATCAAAATTAAAAATATATGTATATGTAGAAAAAAGAGGGCATCATGATTATAACACACATTGCATTATCTCGTTGCATTAAAAAAAATTAAAAATATTACAAAGGAAAATTAATGGAAAGTTAAGGTGGATCCATCAAGGCAGGACGGAAGATAAGAATCTGGAAGATTCTAGCAACCTCCCTCCACCAGCACTCCTTCCTAGCAAGCCAATCAAGAATGGCACTGGCTAGCCCCCCCCCCCCCCTTTTCTCTTTTTCAAAGAATGTTCTCATGTTTAATTTTTTTGGAGTATGAAATATCTTATGTATTACTACCTCTGATCCTAATTATAAGAACTAATTGACTAATTTAAGAAGTAAAAAAAAGTAAGTTATATATGTAATAAATATGTATTGTCTTTTCTAAAATATCCTTATTAATCAAATATATTGACTAAAACTACTATTATTAGAAAAACCATTTTGAGAAAAAAATACATAAATATGAGAGACAAAATAGATTAGGATTTTATATTTAGAATCGAAATAAAAGTTAAACAAGGTCTTATATTAAGAACTGAATGTAATATTATGATTAGACTCATCATTATTATTATTTCTAATGTTTCCTCAACCTACTTGTCACATCATATTACATGAGCATTGTTTTTACTTTTCGCATGATCTATTATGAATACTTTATATCTAAAAAGAGGATAGTTTAACCACTTATTGCAATAAATCACTCATCTTAAGATCATATTTTGAAACAATCCTTTTAACTAATAATATTATTTATTTTACTTGACTATACATCTTTCAATTTTTGTATTTTTTAAATTTAAATATCTCTTTCATGCAGATATCAGGTTATTCTGTCTTCTATAATAATAATTTTAAAAAAAAACTATACATGAAGAGCAATAATTAATCAATACAGATGAGAGTAATTCATTCTCTTTTTCTTTTTTCTTTTTAAAAAAACTATACATAATTATGTAATCTATAAGTCAAGGATGATTATTAGTTATTAATATCTGACCATTTTGTAGGCAGCTATTTTTTTTCCTTTTAATTTTGTTTTTCTCTCTTAATAAATTTTTAATTTTTGTGTTAACCCGTATGTTAATAGACTAAAGTTACATGGACAAATAATATTAAAAGAACAAAATTAAAAGATTTAATCAAGAGAAGAAAAAAATATAAGCACCAAATTAAAAATTAAGGAAAATATAGTTACCCAAAATGTTTTTCCCCTTAATATTATTAGGAGTTGATTCACAATTTTGCATTGATTTGAGCCTCAAAATAGCAACTTCATCTTCAAGTTTCACCACTATATTTGATATGTATTATTTGGAAAAGTATAGGAAGTTTCTAATGGAAAGTGACATGACTGAGTATTTTCACTGTCTTTATCTTACAAAAGGAAAAACAGCTTTCAGCGCAAAGCAATGGCTGTTTCCAAAACCTTTGTGACATGACACTGAGCTATTTTATGTACTGTCTTCAAGCAGGAAGCTTCAATATCTCATTGTTTTTCCAGCTGAATAAAAACAAGCCAATTGTTAAGGGTCACATTGTCTTCCAAAAATGCTTTTGCAGAGAAAGATAAGGATTGATAGATGGATGGATAGACAGATATGCTTGCAAATAAGGTAGAATAAACTACATTAAAAAAAAAAATTGAATCTCCCTTCTATTTTTGAAAATGTACATAGACATCTCTTTTAAGAAAAAAGAAATGTAAATTATTGAGACATTTATTAGTTATGCTAACAAAAGTTTGCAATATTTTTTAAACCTACATAAACCTTCATTGAGGAAATTATAAACATATCCTCTGATTTTTGTTCAAATTACCGGTATGCGCTGCAAGAACATCAACCAGGAAGTGTCATCACATTATAATGAGGATATACCACGTTGTAAAGTATAATTCATCCAACCGGGGGGGGGGGGGGGGGACAAAGTTATTGAAGCTATAGGATCAGCATTTCAAAATCTCAGCATCCTCTTGTTTCTCAAACTCGAACAATACTCATGGTCTCATGCATATCCAGTAACTCAGTAGTGTAATTAAATTCATTCCGTTGAGAAACTTTCAAGCTCGTGCATTCAGTGCCTTTGGTCATCGTTCTGTATTGTGGTTTCATCCATATGAAATTGAGAAAGCATGTTTTTTAAGGTCAAAATTAAAGCATATAAAACAATGATATCTCATTAAAAGCAGGCAAGCATGAAATGAACTAGACCATCACTTGAAACCTCATAACCATCAGGAGCTCAACTTCATGACAGTGTTAAAATCTGAACCCCTTGTACTTGGACTGTCACTGGAAAGGCAGTTATTTTCCTACCTAGGTGAGGCACTAAGATACACAGTTTTATTTGCATGTATAATGGAGATTCACCGCTGAAAAGCTTTTCATAATTACGCTTTCTCGCATAGAATCCAGAATTTCAGCCAACCCAGTTCACAAGAATTAAAAAGGCAACACATACCCAAGCAGGAATACATATTTCCCAGTGAGATTGTCAATATTCCTTGACCTTTGCAGTAATACTAATTGTGGCAGAATAGCTACTGCTTCAAGATATATTGAAAATGTCCACAATACCTACCCAAGGAAAAACAGGCATCCATCAGAAATTAAACCCAAACGTATCATAGATTAAAAAAAAATACCTTGGGGGGACGGAATCTCAGAGCAATACGCTGGATTTGAAGAAAATAGATAGCCAAGGTATCTTGTGTCATGACATTTAAACATAGGTTTGTTGTCTTTAGGACAATATTTTGATTCTTTCGTGGAGGAACGCAGGGAAGTTGAAAATCATGACGCAGAAGTTCCTTTAAGATATTAAAATTGAATGATGGATTTGCTAGAAATGATGTAGAAGATGGATTCAGTTTCGCTGGACATTTTGATGGAATATAAATCTTAACCTTGGGTTTCATTATCACACAGAGCCATGGAAAAAGGTCTTTTCTGCCTAAACCTTTTAACAAAAAGAAGGATAAAGAAACTAAAACAGCTTTGAAAAAGTTGAGCCATAACCATTAAAGATGGTCATCTACAAGCACTGATACTATAAGCATTACTAGCCCAAAACCAAATAAAAACATTTTTTTGCAATGTATAGGACTGTTTAAAACTTGCCAATCTTGAGCACCGCAACCTCTGCCAACTCCAATTGGTTGCTTGTGATGACTTTGAAGCACAATGTCATATATAAAATTTCAGTACGAACATATTCAATTCCATCTAAGTCATTATAAATTCCTAGCTAGGTTTTTGTGAAATTAGTTGAAAGTTATAATGACTCAGCTAACCCTATTTGATGCATAAAGGAAACACAATGTAAAATAAACTTCTAACCTCCAATACAGTAAACTCAGGGGATCAAAATGGCCAGCAGGAAGCACGCCAAAAGAAGAAAATAATGCCTGAAAGTATCTTGATCCTTGTTGTATGTCTGCTTCACAACTTTATGGTATCTCATGTACCAGACTATGCCAATTGAACTTCCAATGAAAACTAGCTTCATTACAATGTTGTAGATGGAATAGTACCTTGTGAACAAGTCAAGATATCGAGTAATGAAAACAATAACATAGAGTTCCTGAGTCTTGAGTGAAATTCCTGGACCAAGTAATTGCAAAGGTAAAATTTTAGGCAACGAATCAATACATTTGAAAAGGGTACAGGTCATTAAAATTCATCCGACAAAAGGAAAAAATTTCATCCTAGTTGTAATATGGATCACAATAAACTGAAACCTCTGAACTTACAGGAAGAAATCAAATGCATTAGTCTAATTGGTTTGAGTGAGCAGGGTTTTGTACTCAGTTAGTAATATGCTATGAAAATCAAACAGATACGCAGCTCTCATTTCTGCCATATACAAGATTAAAGGTACTTATCATCTAAAATATGGGGAAAATGTCATTTTAGGAGCAATAGTAAACAATATCATGCATAAAGTGCATGAGCAGAAAAGTCCATGAAGTTTTTTAACAGTGTCTGATAAGAATACTAAATCTCAATTTTCTGTTGCTCAACATCCTCAAAATTTACAGAAGGTTTACAGAACAAAAGATAAAAAGAAAAACAGAGACAACAAAAGAGGACTTAAATAGAATGTGGAGATTCTATTTTTGAAAGTAAAAGAGAAGACAGTTGAAAAAAGCCAATTACAAGTAGTTGCATAGCGTATACATCCGAGGTATATAACCTCAAAAGTGTAACTTATGGTATGCAGAGCATTATAACAAAGAGGACTTTAACCGTACATAGGGTAAACAGTTTCAAGAAGGGGATATCTCCATCAACAACCTTTTTTTTATAAATGTGCTGCGCAATGAGACGGGAATTAATAGTCAATTATAAGGATAAACCAACAGCAAGAGAAACAGCTCTCAGAGCTAGCCTATCATGCTTAGGAAATTTAAATTAATGCCGATACACAGTGGCGTATTCACAATTTTCTTCAATTACTGAACATCAAAGACCCCTTAATTTTAGATTTAGCATTAGCTATATAGCAGTTCAGAAATTTAAAACCCAATTTCGACCTACAATTGCGAAAAGTATAGTAATTGCGTCGGAAGATACTAAAATCATCCAATCGAACTCAGGACTCAAAAACCGACAGCCTCTCATTGGGAAATGAGAAGCAGCAAGCCAGATTCTAAAACAGAACACTCAACAGCATCTTATCTCTATTTCTGCACAAACCAATGTAGAAGCAATAGAAGACAAGACTAACTATAAAGTCTGGAGATAAATAGGGAAAACAAGAGTTTGAAAACTTGAAAGAAGAGAGACCTGCACAGGATTTAGTGGTTCGAATCTTGAGGAGAAGAACCACTATGCTGAGCAGGTGTGTGAAATCCCCAGCCAACCTGAACAAGTTCATCCTTGATTCACTGATATGCGCTAATCGCTCCTTAATAATAGTTATGGAGCCTTTTCTCTTCTCTCTGAGAGGATTCTGAGAGAGAAGGATTCTGAGAGGATCCAAATCCCTCTCCTCACTGCTTGTGTGACTGTGTTAGTGTCAATGGTTTCCTTTTTCTCTTCTTTTTGCACCCAAAGTGGACGTTCAAGTCAAGATCGCGACTTTATGGTCTAAAACTCTGGTCACCGCCTGCAGTCTCTAACTTCGCGCCATTGGGTCCTTCCCTCGCATACGCTCGCTGCTTTTTTCCCCCTCTCAGTTAGATTTCTGCCTTTTTTTTTCCTTTTTTTTGCCAACAAAATATGAGAATTAAAAAATATTATATTAGTAATTTGGAATTTGGAAGTCAACGCAGACCAAAAAGGTGTGTGAATCCCCAGCCAACCTGAACAAGTTCATCCTTGATTCACTGATATGCGCTAATCGCTACTTAATAATAGTTATGGAGCCTTTTCTCTTCTCTTTCACTGCTTGTGTGACTGTGTTAGTGTCAATGGTTTCCTTTTTCTCTTCTTTTTGCACCCAAAGTGGACGTTCAAGTCAAGATCGCGACTTTATGGTCTAAAACTCTGGTCACCGCCTGCAGTCTCTAACTTCGCGCCATTGGGTCCTTCCCTCGCATACGCTCGCTGCTTTTTTCCCCTCTCAGTTAGATTTCTGCCTTTTTTTCCTTTTTTTTTTTTGCCAACAAAATATGAGAATTAAAAAATATTATATTAGTAATTTGGAATTTGGAAGTCAACGCAGACCAAAATCTGATACTGATACCTGAAGGGTTGAAGCCAACAGGCGGCTCCGAAGGGATAGACGCCATCGCATCCGCCCACTGAGGTGCGTCACGATGAGCGCGCTGCTTTTGCTCCGAATTATTGGATGCTTGCGTTATCGTTATTTTATTGATTATTAATATTAACATTAGTTATTTTATTTGCCATCCAATTATCGAGTTAGATAACTAATAGAAATTAAAAAAATTAATTCACTAACCCTAAACTTCCACTCTAATCATTTACATTGATATTTTTCTTGCTAGATATCCCTGGCAATCAATAAAAATATTTTAAATAAAATATTACAAATTTGAGGAACAAATTTAAGACCCACCTCAATTTTCCACCGTGGTTTTAATAATTGATATTGTGATTGTGAATATCCAAAACCTGTTGATCTAATTAAGTAATTTATAAAATTTTAAAATATTTTTTATTTTTTAGCAAAAAAAAACCACGATTGCTAATTAATTAAAAGTGTTTAGATATAACCAAACCATAATTTCAAAATTACTTTTACGGTTCACAAAACAAATATTTAAAAAAATTTACCTCAATTTGTAAAAAAATTGTAAAAAAATACTCCTAAAAAACATTTTTGAGGGTTGCCAAACACCCCCTATGTTAAAATATAAAAAATCTTGGAAAACTTACTCGATGATATAAAAAATTCAGGTAACGAGGGCACATCATCATAGAGAAATTCATAGTATTTACATACATAAAACTTCAGTATCAAGGTAATCTAATGTCTTCTAGGAAACGGCTACTGTTAATTTCGATGGAGATAAATGTCACAAAAAACCGGCGAAGTGAAAAGGAAGGAATTCAAAGTCGAACTATTATCCATCTTTTTACCATCATAACAACAAAAGAAGTTCCACTTTATGAAGGCAGGCTAGACTCTCATTCCCCACACAGAAGCCTGTATGAAGTCACGCCAATCCACAACAGATTGATTTTTATTCAATACATCGTTACCTACCTAGAATATCCCAAAAAAAAAAAGAAAGACTCGAGTTTGAGTTGGAGGAGGAAAAATTGCGGGTAGGATACATGTTTCAAAAAAGAAACACTAATACCACGAAGCCCATATATTAAATGCAGCGAGTGTACATTAATGCCCTAAAAATTGATCCTTCAAAAAAGGAGGGGGGGGGGGGAATACAAAATATAAAAAAAAACACAAGGGTTTTCTGCACAAACAGCCAGAGGTTAGGAGGTCAGATCTAAGAGAAGTAATGAATACTAAGATTTGAGTCATCCAATCCATCCTGTGAAACTATTGGAAAGAAGCCTTCATCAATTTCAATTCCCTTACAGAGGACAGGACTCAATATTACCCTTCCTAAATTAGCCACTAAAATAATCTACACTCACCCAATAAACAAGGCAGTATCGCCGCCCAACCAAACCTCTGCAATCAGCAACCTTTTTGCCAAAGCCAAATCCCATCGTGAAATCATGGGAGGAGCATAAAACTAAACTTTGGGAGAAAAATGGCGCACATCTGTTTCGAAGTGTCTACAGCTTCAACCCAAGGCACCTGCAAAAACAATGTCATATCAATTCCCACGTTACAACACGGTTCATGAGTCCACCATTTCGTCTTGCAACTCATTTGGGGCGATAAGCCCCGGAATAGACAGCATCCTTTGTCTTTCTCTCTCTCTCTGAGCCGCAGCCTCTTCAGCATAGAGATCCTTGTTATCCTGAATCGACCAAGTTTGTCAAGATTGAGATATCACAGGATTAAGTATTACATGCGTGATAAGCAAATGGAAAGCACATATGTGAAATGATCTGCAGTTATGGACGTCAAAACTTTCCATGTGTTGCCAAAAAAGGGAGAGAAAAAAAACTTCAAATAAGCAAACACCATGATGACCAGAGAACTGCCAAACATCTAGCTTCACAATAATTGAATACTTTCACTGGCAAGAGGTAATGTTAAAAATTCTAATACAACATTACAAGCAAAAGTCCAAACTTATCTCATCCTTGATCAAAGGAAAGCCTCAATATAGTACAATACAATCAATTATATATTACATCAGCATTACCTGAGCTGAAAACTCTTTTGATTGCACAAGAAAATCTCTTATGTGATTTTTAAATGTAGGCAGATCATTGGTAGACTCAAAAAGTCCATTGACAAATTGCGTAACCTGAAAATTACTGGAAATGAGTTATCTGTTCTGACCAGCTAAAAATTAATAGTATTCATCATTCACTTTACCTCTGATGAGGTCATGTTGGGAAATGAAGTACTCAGAAGTTTTATGGTGCATTCACGGACAAATGCAGCATTACTTGGGTAAGGATATGGATTTGTAGCAACATCCCAGAGTGGCTCAGTTAAGGCACCACTTTCCAGCTGAAGAAATTCAAACTCTTCGATAAATATATTCCATGACAAAGTAAAACAGAACAAGGATGAACCACAACTATTATACTATACCAGACAAAACAAATGCTGTAGAACTAAAACATGTAATTTGAACCCAGGCTTGTGAAATGTGTCTGTCAAAACAGCAAATATCTCTTGCTCAATTGTCAAGAAGTACGTCCTATAAAACTGATTACAGAACTCAGATGCCTGTTTAATTCCCCAAAAAAAAAAAAGGAAAAAAAAAAAGGTAAGAGCCTTGCTGGAAACATATAATAGGCAATATTAAAAAATAAATAATATGCACAAACCACACCTGAAACTTCTTAAGCATCTCCAACAACAAGTTAAGACCAGTTTCAGCAATATTCCTTTCAGTATGCCGAAATGCCCATATAATTGAATCCATAATAAGTTTTAGTTGCTGCCAGTTATCACAAACAACATCAGCCACAACATACTACAGAGGCTGAAAATTAATTAATTGACATGCCATTTGTTTTGGGAAGGAAGAGAGGCTACACGAAACAACACCTGACTTGATAAGCAGATCAATGCAGGAAAACAATAAGTAGCTATGGCACGGAGTAAAGAGAAGAACTTGAGCCTATGCTCCGGGTAATCTTCAAAATTTTTGGTAATCATCTGCAAGCACATCAAGAAGGCATGTAAAACAGAATTAAAGACAAAAACAGATCAGTCAATATATTTTTACACGCACCACCATCTAACGCTAATCTAGTTCTTTTACATCATAGCTAAATAGGCCACATTTTTACCTCCAGTGTGCACTGAAAAACAGCTTCAAATATGCGAGGTACATCTTCAACCATTGCAGCTTTATATCTGCAAGCATATGAAAGAAATGGGGAAATGTCACTTCACCCCCTTGCATTTTTGGGCTAATCCAATTTTGGGCTAAGCTAGGTACAAAATAATGACACAACTATACAAGAAAACTTGAAATACCAAAGCAACATGCTTCAATCTATAAAAGTATAGGAGACAAAAATATTAATAAAACAAAGAATGAGAGGAATACTTGTTTACAATGGTAGCAAAAAGTGACAAAACTTCTGATTCCCTAGCATCTGGCACGTTCCTAGAGTAATCTCCCAAAACAGGATCCAACATTGGGGGCACAAATTGTTTCCCAATTTGTGGTTGATCTTCAGCTTTGTCCAAGAATGTATCGATCAACTTAAGCGTCTCCCGCTTAACCGAACTGCACAAAATGCCATTATATCAAAAATCATTCAGATAGTTGAATGGCTTGTGCAAGGTAAACATATCTCGATTAATCTCACCGCAAGAGTTTTACGTATGATGTTTTAGATGCATACGGGCCTCCTTCTGAAATGCTTGTTGATATAAGCTCACTGTACATTCTGCACCAGAAATCAAATACCATTGGTAATTGCCAGCAAAGAAGAAACAAATCAAACAGATTGTTGAATATCCACAATGCTATGGTCATTTCAATATATCACATATATTACATAAACATACCTGTACACATTCAGCATATCCAAAAAGATCAACGAAATTTGGGGCAGAAAATATGTTCCTAAAGAAGATGCAACACTTGTATTTGTCTGCAGAGTGATTCAAGTGACAATTTAGTCATCACAAGGTAACAATTAATCAAGATAAAGACTTAGAATATACTGTCACATTGCACATCAACCATAGTGGAAACCGAAACATAAAAGAGTTTATTATTAGCAAAGGGGCTCAACACATGGCTCCAACTGCCAAACAGCCAAGTCATTGTCAAGAATAGTAACGTGATGGGATGAACCTTCTGCTACTGTTGCTAATCATAAAGTTCAATATCCGGAGCCAAATCCACAGTATCGAACCAGAAAAAGTACATGGCAAGACTAATGAGCTAGAGATACAGATAATTTCATGTTCCAGGAGGGGGAAAAAACATGCATATAACTATAACTACAATTGGAAATAAACTGTAAAAAATTTAAGAAAAGTTAACTGTTTTTTGGCCTAACTATACACAACCAATTTTTGGTATGCCATAAAATACCAAATTTAGAAATCAAGCTAGCCCGTTCATGTTTTATTTGGCTACTTGTTATTCAAGGAATAACATGCCAAGAGTCATATCCAAGTCGAAGAAAATTGACGTTTAGCAGAGTACAGATCAAACAACAAAATAAAATGAAGTCCGCAACTAAATCGGTACATGCCTTATAAAACAGATAATTGTATAAATCCAAATCAGATTATAAAATAGATCATACAACGATTATATACATAATTGATTGGTTAGATACCTGTAATATATTAAGCACGGTTCGGATCACCTCCTGATCCTTCAGAAACTCAACATTTTGATGTGCCTGCCCAATGATTTCAAGCCATTTCTGCAGAAACAGCATGATGAAAATAATTCATGAAATATGATACAAGTCCACAGATGCAGCAAGGGGGAAAAGCAAGGAGAGAGGATTTTTCAAGCAAAGAAAGAACCTGATTTGGAAGTTCCATCAAGCGTTGAAGATATTCATCTCTTTTCTGGGCATCAGATTCTGCCTGAATCATGTGGCCAACCTACAAGAAGAAGCACCATTAATAAATATAACAAGGACAATCTTCATGTATTTAAATATAAGAAATCCAAAAGGCATACAGATTCATAAAATGTGTGAATCTGATGGGGCTCAAGATCTGCAATGGTCGATGGAAGGCCTGTGAGAAGTTCAGATACAAATGGCTCAGATTCACCAACCTGAAAAAACAATAATGGTAAATATTATATTATGGCATTGTGCACAAGCACAATTCACTTGTGTCGTCCATTCTTAATTATAGGGAGAGGGGATTTGAAGCAAATATTACCTGGGTGATTACAAATTTACGTTTACACTTCTGAACAATTTTCAAAAAAGTGTCACATGCCATATCCTGAAAGAAAATAAGCATAGAGATACTGGCAGAGTGAGTGCAGTTTCAGCAGCATATATATTTAAATTTCACTAGTATTGAGCTAAAACCATAAAATGTATCCCATCATATTTAGAAGCTAATTGCGCAGCTTCTTTTAAGCATATTTGTAATATTTATAATAATTTGTCCCTAATGGGGGTAGATAATTAATCAACATAGATTAAGAAAATTAATTAAATTAGTCATTTGTTAAAAAAGATATGTTGATTTCCCTGTAATCCTTAGTTGTAATTATCTGCATCGGAAACTACCCCAATTAATTGCACACATTAATGCATGCAAATGACGGGGTTAGTTAGGAAGAAAAACGACAAATATAGAAGACAAAGAAGATTGAAATTGTATGTTAAGAACCAAAGCAAACGGCTCAACTAACTCCTACATCGAAGACTAAAGGGAATATGTTGTTTTACGACACTACATTGATAAGACAATGTATATTTCCAATTATCGTTCATATGCACATGTGTACTGAAGAGTGGCACTGTTGCAAGCCACAGAACATTAAAGATGGCGACCAAAAATGTGAGACCATAAATTTATAAACTCCGCTAACCCTATTATTACTAATATAATTGATCACGTGTATTAACTATACCCTCTTTGCTGGGGAAGGAAAGAAAGGAGGGGGGGAAGGGAAGAAAATTAAAGCACAAAAAGGTGAAGAAATTTGAACTTTTTGTTTATAAATTACTCCATTGATTAAATGGTTTCTAACTTCTGCTCATTCTACATTTGACTCGTATTCTTTCCACTAATTCCCCAAAAATAAAGGCAACAAAATTACTAAAGAAGGCATAGACTTGTTAAAACATACAAATTTTTGTAAACTGCAGAACATAAACGACAGATGGGATCCACATTAGACGTATCAGAGGCATAAGCTTTATTTTTACTTGCAGCGTTCTTGGTGGGTTTAAGCATGAAAGAAATTAATCAAATTCATCACTTCCAAGCTCAAACCCAACAAGGACACATGCATAAATAAATAAAGCCATGAGGGTGAACAAATAACCTGAACTCCAGGATGCGTCTCATGCATGAACTCAAACAACTTATTAACAACAGTTTTTAGAAACTTCCAGTGGGCTCTCAAAAAGCGTGGGTACTGCCCAACTACATACCTGCCACCAGAAACAATCAGACAATGTTAAGGAAAACAAGAAAATTCCAAAAACCAGAGGTCTGAATAAAGAAGACTTACATGATATTACTAGCAATAACAGCTTTGTTATCTTTTCCCCTCGTAATCTCACAAAGATTCAACAAATCCCGGATGACCATGACCAAAAATCTGTTTTCCTGCCAATGATCCAAAATTTAGACAATAAGCAATAGAAATAACATCACTACAAAGAGAACGCTATTCAAAACATTACAAAACATGCATGAAAACTTTAACCATTTACGTAATTGATTTTTTAGATGCATCAATCTTTTAAATCAAAATGAGTGCAGATAAATCACTTAAATCATCAAGTCAAAACGTAAGCTGTTGGATAACTCAAACAATCCAAAAAGTAAGAAAAAGCAAGTCAGTTATAAATGAAGTCGTGAAAACTAAGACGTGGAGGAAATAACAGTGACAGCATGAGTCAAGTCTGGAAGTTTATACAGCAAAAGATGAAGGATGAAGAACAGCACACCATAGAGGGAAAGACCTCCATTGACATATGGCCCTATTTTTAGCATGGCATGTATTTTCACATGAAATGCTGTATGATATGTTGCCTGTGCCAGCATCCACCATCAAACGTTTGGGGACTATGATTTTATAAAGGAGAGTCATTTTGTAACGTGCATATTTAGTTATCATATCAATTTTAACCCTGAAACATGGAGCAGTACCTGATCTTCCATCATGGAACCAGATATGGACCCTATTGCCCAGCAGAGAGTGTTCAAATTATTCCATGTCCAATCCTCACCGCTCAATTGTCTGCTTAATTTCCTCAACATCTGCGTATTACCCAACAAAGAAGGACAATCCCACATCAAGATTCCAAGTAGGCAAAGAAGTGCAACAATTTCATAATGAGCATCTACTAGCGAGTCACGTCACCCTAAAAAAGCCATAGATAAACCGCCATCATTCATGTCTTCTGGTTCTTTAGTTTCCATTAATAATATAATATATTTCATGAAGCGTTGAACAACTTGGTATGCTTATGTTAACATTTAAGATTGAGAAGCTAACATAAGTACGAAAGAGCTTATTCTGATGTTCCATTCAATAAAATGTAAAGCAATTTGGAAGTAGAAAACGACATTACAGTGTTTATATAATAACCATATTAATAACTAAAAGAACAAACAAAAAAAATTTATGCCTTCCTCACTGTAGAATCAGTTCAAAACTTCAAAAGAGCCTATGCTTTTAAAATCACATACCTGCTTTTCAGTATCTTCATGATCAAGATGCGACAAGTAGATAAGAGTCTCCCTCATACTCTGTTTGATCAAATTATATTAATAGCCATGTAGAAAAGACATTATGGAAGTTCTTCAAAATTTCACAATATCATTTATAGCCAAAGCATGTAAACTATGAAAAATGGCCTAAGGAAGAAGTTCTGAGTTCTTGTGTGTTGTTTCTATGTCAACACACATACATATACTCACAGACATAAATACATATAATACATACGCACAGCAGCAATTTTAGCAGAACTAAAACTGTCATTTTATTACCTTATATTGTACAAGAACATCATTATCTTTCATTGTTTCACGAACAATGTTCCCGTTTTCATCTTCAACTATAAGAACTTCTTCAGGCTTAGCCATACGACAGATCATAAGCAATCTCAACTTCGACATTGGGCCAGCATAAAGCTGCCGGCGCTGAAGAACCTGTGAACCCTGACCATCAACCATACCAGGTAGCACCATTGGAACCTACTAGATCCATTGAAATTCATTGATAAGCAACACTTCCATGTAAAATAGACAGGATAAATTCAGATTTTACTACAGAAAGTGTCACTAAACAAAACAGTTGAGATTTGAACGATGCTAAATATTCTTTAACTTTGAAGTAAAACTCATATTTTTCATCCATGGTCCAGAGTGTTAGGACAGAACAATATACTTGAGCGCCACCTTGGAGTGGGCCGAGACCTGTTAATTGTAACACCACATTTCTAACACATACACTAACAGACAATATATTAATCAGGACAAGGGAAAGACAAAAAGAGATGCAAGAGATTGGCAACTAATTTCAGGAATTAATTTCAGTTATCAAGAGACACACACCTGAAGACCCATCAAGTTTGCAGCAGCAACAGCAGGATTTTCCAAATTGCGGTGTGCCTCAAACAGCTCCAATACCAAGATGTTCCAATAGTCCAGACATACCTGTTAGTTTAGCAAATCAAAGAGGGAAACAAATCATAAATATTCAGAGAAATCAGCAAACACCTTAGCAGATGATAGAGATTAACATGAGGGAGCGACGATAAGAAGAGTGCAAAATAAATAAGTGAATAAGACGTGTGAGCAAAGATAAGGCAAATGTAAACCTGAACATACCTTAAAAACCTCTGTGTCATCTACATACGAAATGTTGATAAGATATTCCAGACCCAATAGCAAAGCAGATATATTCTCTTGTGAAGTTTCCAGAATTCTAATGTGAGTCTGCAAATAGAGAAGGGCACCAGACTAACATCAATAGACAGCTGAATCCCCAGTAAGCAAACCGAAAATTAAAAAATTAAAAAATAAAAAAGATTGAAAGAGGACAAGTGAAAACAAGAAGGAGTAGCTGCCGGAAAACAGATGTTTCATAAGCCAGTACACAGGAAAAATTAGATCAATTCTTAACATGGCCCATGCATGACACGGATGATATAATTTGATAGTGTTCCATTCATGAAGTGAGACTACTGTCATGAAAAAAGCATTCGTGTCCAGAAAAATAAAAAAGAGACACGTCCTCATCAAATCATTAGAACCAAGAGAAAAAAAACACTTGCCTTGTAAAATGAAGTCAAGAACAGCGCCAGGTTCTGGATAAATGCCTAAAATTAAAATAAACAACCCAAGGTCTCAGACAGATGATGCACAAGTTATCAAGCAAATCAAGATTCTGTTTCCATCAACAAATTACAGACACTTACTTGTTCCTCACTGGAGCCATGCGCATAAGCCTCTGGTATATTTGTAGTAGGAGGGAGTATGCTCTGCGATTTTTTTTGGGGGGGGGGGGGGGAAGAGAAGAGCAGCCATCCAATAATCACCCACAAAATTGTACATAAAGCCAAACAAATAAAGCAAAATAAAAGAACATAACTGAAGCAGAGACATGAGAAACATAGCATATTACATAAGGGAATGAAACATATCCAACAAACCTGCAATTGAACCATGAATATATTATACATCTTAACATATTGCAGTTCACACATCTTAATGTACTGCGGATCATTGTAACTCCCAAATTGAAGTCCTGCCACCTGTAAGCAGAAAAAAAGAAATATGAGTGACATTTTCAAAAAATGGGAAGAAAAAAAGTACTCAGATGATGCAACACATACCTCAGTTAGGCATTGCAATGTCAGGTTCCGATATGCCGGCATTGGAAAAAACTTGAGGAGCGTCTCAAGCTGTCAAGTAGACAAATACCAAAATGATTACGATTTTCCTTCCTTCAAAGGCATAGATTAAGGAGAAGACTGCACCAACCAGGGGCGATTCAAATATATATCCCAAGGGAATCCAAGATAGAAAGGCATGTAATGTAGATAATGTTGCACGAATGAGTTCAGTCCGTTGGGATGCTGATAAGACATACAAGCATAACTCGTGGATGAGATGAAAATCACTGTAAACAGCCAAGTAAATTTCTCAGTCACTGCAAATCCACCGATTGAACAGACAACGTAGAATGTATAACCAGTTCTTTTCAGGAATACAAAAGCAGTCAACAGTTACCTATTTAGTGATTGTTTAAGCTCTTTTATCTTCTGTTGAGTCATTTCTCCTCTTGAAAAATCGAAAACCTCTTCACTCAGAAGCTGACAGAACATGCATATGTTATGTATTGACTAAAAGAATCAAATCTGAGGAATAAAGGTAGAATAGACTCACTTTCAATATAGCCATACAATTCTCACAAATTGTTTCACTAGTTTTGGCTGCTGAAACAAGGTCAGGGATGAAGTTTTGCCATCTTGCTGGCCACTCGTGCTTCAATATCTGCATAAGATACGCCAACCATTATGTACAGCACATAACCATCAATAGATACAACATATGCCACCAAGAACACAACTAAGTTCCATTCAAAGAAAGTTTGTCAATCCATATTAAAAAGAATGGGCAAAGCAACAGCCTACATAACAAGTTAAAGGTTCAAGAAAATATACTTTTAACCATGATAAATAAGCATAGCAAACATAAGGCATCACAAGAAAACCAAAGAAGAGGAAGGAGGACAGAGATCTCAGCACATCTAAAACTAATGAAGGTGAGGAAAAGCATAGAATATATTAATTGAAAGATCAACAAAAAAGAAAACCACAAGAGTAATGAACATCAAAGTAACATTATGGAGCTGCAGTATTTTACCTGAACTAAAATAATGTTCAGTTTGTTGACATACAACCGTTCCGCTCGAAATGAGGCCTCGTTGCTAGAAAGCTACAAGAACAAACAAATATACATGTAACAATAACGTGAGCAGGCACTCAGGAAACTATTGATAACAAAAGATTAACTTTCTCTAATAATGGCTGATACCTTTACAATAACATCAGAGATAAAGTTCTTCATTCCATCTCGCTGCTCAACAGGTAGAGCATTCCATCTGTATTTAATCACACCTTCTAGAACCTGTAAAAGCAGGACAACAGAGAATTGGTGCATTAATTAAAAAAGGAGTTATAAGTAAGATTCTCAAAAAAAATAATAATAATTTAACGCCTAGCAGTTCATCCTTAGGAAGACACTGCAACAATAGCCAAATGGGCTCAATCATTTAAAGGTCCAACGTAAATACCATATAATAGTTGAAAAAAGGTCCATAGTCGTATTCGTATCTTATGATAAAGTATTTCCAGGAACAGGAAGGTTCAGCCCATGGGCATGCTTGACCAACTCTGTTGATCAAGCCCTGGGACTGACTTTTAGGGTCAATGGGTCCAGAAAATACTCCCACACAATTTTTGGGCCAATCTGCTAGGCAGAACAACCTAATCCATTGACCTAACCACTCTTTAACCTCTGCATTTAGCATTTTGTCTACCCAATTCAATTTTTAACCCCGCATTTCAGTAAAAATATGTAATAAAAGTGTGACTTCTTATGACAAAAAACCTCATTTATAAAATTTGCACTAAACTTAATGTAAACTGCGCTTTTGGCTCACTTTGACTGAAATCATCTTTATTTATTTAAATTGGCAAATCCACTCCATATTTCCTTGAATAACCACAAAAATGTCTCCACACAATATTTGGCATGAGCTTGATGGCCATCCCATAACAAAACGCACCAGCTACAATAGATTAAGCATTGAGCTCATCCTGAACACATAAATCAGCCTGGCTCATAGACAAAGATAAATCCCTAGACCATTGATGACATGAACCTCCTAAAAATTAAAGATACATGTTAGGAGACTAGCAAAAATATGGATTCCACACGATACTGCAAGTCCTCAAATAATTCAACTCAAACTGCATCTACTTTCAGTAAAACCTCAGATTACAACTTCCATACCTCATTGATAACCCACTAGAATAATTTCTTGACCATATGATGCACTACTAGTACGACCAACCTAGCATACATATCTTTATCTTCACCCAAACCACAAGCGAAACGAATCAGGACGTGTTGCTTTTTTTAAAAACAAATCAAGGCATGTTGCTGCAACAAAAAATTCCACAGTACCCCGATATCATGCGTCTATAATGACCAATAAGCACAACCACTTAAAAAAACGAGATGTAACTGTGACACACGTTGGACACACATAATGGACATAATACAGCACTAAGTAATACTTGAAATCTTTTTGTGTCTTGTGTTCACATCAAAATCCATACTTCCTACAGTACTTGGCAATGGCAAATGTTGTACTTTGCACATGCATTTGGGCGAAGACCCCACCCAAAACATTAGACATTAGTTAGATAAAGATGCATTATGGGATCCTGCCGAACACCTAAAGACACCTAGATAATCATCAAAATAAGATCAACCTTCTATAAAAGGAATTGGCATACGAAATCGTTCCCCATAACATAGAATTTAGTCTAGATCAAACCCAGAAAAAAAGCACCAACCTGCAAGGCAAAGAACTTAGTATTCAGACTTTGAGTGTTTTGTAAAATATGCATGACTTGAAGCCAAGTGTCTGGATTATTTTGCAAGTCTCGCAAAATCTGGTCAGCAGCATTTCTCTGCAATGTAAGAGAAAGAATTGTCATAAATTGAAAGGTTGAGAGTTAGGGGGAACTCGACTACTCGCCAGAAATACAACTAAAACAGCCTCTGATATATATCACGGTAACGAGGTTGAGTAAAGCAAGTCAAATTGACCAGATTTGATATTTGTGATTGAGATTGTTCAAAGTTCATACCCAATCGAGTTTATTCAAGCACTTCAAAATATATAACAGCAGTTGTAGAAGACTAGGCACACTACATATCAGTTTGAATGTGCAACTGTGTATTCGACCATTGATTCGATCTTTCGATTCAATTGTGTCAAAAAGGGGAAAAAGATAGTTTACGAGGATTATGCTAATGAACAGCCTATGAAGAGTTAAATGATGAGGGCCAGTCAAAACTTCATTTCACAATTTTTTTTGAGTAAACAAACAAAAGAGCATCGTACTATATCAAGAAAGAGACGCTATCTCCTCAAAGACATAGACACAAATGCGATACGAGAATTAAACCCTAAAACAGTCAAACTCGCGTCATTCCGCTGCCCCACACATTATCTAGTACCAAAACGGTAATGAGCGAGTAGAACCCACTAAACCAAAACTGAACGTTCCAGTAAATACTGAGTGACACTAAAGACACCCAACCAGCACCCAATTGCCCCCTAAACCCCACCATTTTCCCGCCCTTCCCGAAAAACAAATACGAGTTATGTTAAAGTACTGGAGGGACCATGCCCTGACCTCTTCCTTAGATCCGGTGCCATAGAAGGCAGCAACAGTGGCGTCGAGCAAAGGCACATCAATCGGCTGGCTCAAATCTCTAAGCCTCTCGGCGGCCATAGTGAAGAATTAACACGGTGGGCAGTGATAAACCCTAGAAGGTGTACGGCCACCACCTACACCACCAAGCAACAAGCCAAAACCCTAGAGGAGCGTAAGGTTCTAGAGAAAGAAGCAGGCGGAAAAGAGAGAGAGCTAACGAAATTCCAAAGAGATTTGCAATGAGGGAGAAAAGGAGGGAGGGAGGGTTTAGACTTTATATAGTGAGAGAAAAAAGACAGCTTGAATTTGAAGCAGAGTTGGGGGAAGAGAGAGAGGGAGAGTTTGAGCGTGTGAGCGAGACGCGAGCGGATACAAACTCGGATGTTTATATACGATGATGGGTTAAAATGAAAAGCATTTGACATTTTTTTAGTAAAATTTTCAATTCAAATATCCGAATATTTGAATAAAAAATAAATATCAAAAGAATTTGATTGAGGAGATTGTTTTAAAATTCCCCATGAAAAATTTTATTAATAAAAATGACTCAAATCAAAGTATATGCGTCCTGTACAAAATTTACAAAATACCATCACTTTATGTATATGAAAATTTATCAGCATCAGCAAAAATTTAATATGAGATTTTTCTCTAATTTTTTCAATTTTGTTTTTAATTTAAGAATATCACCTCATCTAAATTTGAATTGGTATCAATATTTTTTTGGTACTGTGAATTAATATCAATGTCAATATTATAAGTAAAAGACAACTTATGACTGTTCATTTTTAGATTCCATGCAATACTAAGTTTAAGGTTTAATTAACTAATTCTCTAGTCATTAATACATGCATTAATTTTTATTTTAAGTATAAGACCTATTTTTAATATTTATCAATTTTTTTAAGTTACCGTTATTAATATTCCCTCAACCATAATCAAGTAGCAGTGTAAGAAGATATTAAAAAGAATGATTATGATATTTTAAGAAAAATATATTATATTTCTTATAATTAACTAACTCACTTAATTTCTTTAATTTAATGGAATGAGTTAAATAAATCTTACATTAAGATTGGAGGAGTATTAACTAATACTGCTACATATTGAATATTCTATTTGGAAAAATATATATTGAATATTCTATGCGGGGAATTAAATTGGTGAAGATATTTTTCAAGAGAAAATATGCTAATAAAAGTAAGATTCACTTTGAAAAGGAAAAAAATCTCCTATTAAAAATTTTATTGGTGAGGATGACCTGATAAATTCTTATCCATAAAAAATACAATTACTCTCTGAATTTTATGTACACAAAGCATCGCTGCTCTAATTTAAGTCCTCCTCAACAATAAAATTTTTAATGGGAAAGTTTTGCCCAATTTTCCCTTCACTTTTTTCCTTGAGCTTGCTATTTTATATGATTCTAATTTGATATAATAAGCACTAGATTCTATCAGAATGGGTTAAAAAATTTGAAACTCTAGATTATAGATTTAAATAAGCAACAGAGGGAACCCTTGCTAATCAAACTAATTAGTTCCACATTTTGTTCCCTCTTTAAACAAGGACAAAATTGTTAATAAGGAAAATTGCTTTGCAAGGACTGCAAATGAATCGAGTAAAGGTATCGTCCAGCTTATACTTTTATTATCTTTAATATAAAACCTAATTGAGAAATTGATATTGATAATATATATAAGACTTATTTCATATGTTTATCAATTTTTTTAAATTAATCCTATTAATATTCTCCCAATAATAATTAGCAGAAGATGGAGGGAACGAATCAAAGAAGATACTTAGGGTATCTTTTAAAAAAATATATCACATTAACTAATTTAACCAAAATGTTAAATCTATTCAAATTAATTAATTAGGTCTTATATTATTATAAAAGTATTAAATTATGATTTTAATTATTTGTTGAGATTTGACATCAGAGTGTATAGTAATGACTTAGTCAAGCCAAAAATACTCCTTAAATAAATTTTAAACTCAAATAAACAACGTTAGGAGAACTTTACCTTCAATTTAAAAACTTAGTGGACTCAAATTGAAATTACGCAAAAATATATAATCCCAAATAATATAATAGAATTTTTTAAGTGTTTAAGGCTTTATTTTATTTATAAAAAAAACTACCAAAGGTTGGATCAATATCCTTTTCTTTAGTTGAATTATTATTTTGGATTATCTATATGGTATGATCAGAATCACCATTATCAATATCAAATAAATACTACCTCCGGTTCTAATTATAAGAGCTAGTTGACTAATTTGAAAATATTAAGAAAATAAATTAAGTTAGTTATTTGTAATAAATAGGTATTGATTTTTCTAAAATATCCTTACTAATCAAGTGTGCTAGTTAGAATTCTCATTATTAGAAAAACTACCTTCAAAAAAAATACATAAATATTTATAGACAAATTGGATTGGAGTCTTATATTTAAGATCAAAATAAAAATTAAACAAGGTTTTATATTAAAGACCAGAAATAGTATATGACATATATATAATTATGTGTGTGTGTAGAATGAATTTCTCATATTTTAAGCCATGTGCGACCTCAATTCCCTTTTTGGGGTCATCAATATCACTGAGATTAAAATGCAAGTAAACCTATACATACGGTGGCCAAAAAAAAAAAAAAAGAACACTTGTACATACATTCTTTTTCTTTTCTTTTTTTGACCAGCCTTGTACATAGATTCATGTTATAAAAATTAGGGGGTAGAAGGATAAAAGCAAGTGGCGGGGCAATAAATTGGAAAAGAAGAGAAGATAATGGATTCACTTTATTTTCTTGGCACTAATACTTCATATATGGCCTTATGGCTTCAACTATTAAAGTCTGAGCCCGGGAACTACAAAGAAGAATAAACCTACAATTTTAGTCCTAATCTTATTTCCCGTATATATCTAACACCCTGATTTTTTTAGCGCGATACAATTTTACTGATAATCTTTTTTAGTGCATCTAGCATTGAAATCTTATTTATAGTGCATTCAAGAAAAATTGCACCTCACAATTTTACCCATAACTTAAAATTGTTGGATAAAAAGGATAAACATGCAGTTTTACCCATAACTTAAAATTATTGGATAAAAAGAATAAATGTATAATCTTACCTCTAATCTTATTTATTAGGTGCAATTTTTACTGAATGCACTATACATAATATTAGAATGTTGGGTGTATCATAAATACCACTAAAGATATCGAAGTGCTGGGTGAACTTGAAAAATAAGATAAGAAATAAAATTGCAGTTTTACCATTTCCTATAGGAATCTCCTCCCAATTTTGTCCTTGGATGAGTTGCCAAATAGGAAGTTCAAGGATATTATTTTAATATCTTGTTACTATATTTTTTTTATTTAAAATCCAGATAGATAGCATATCTTTAGAATATATATATTTTTAATCTTTAGAATCTCATTAGGATTAAAAAATTTATCTATTTAAAGAGTCAGTTGTAGGCTTGTAGTAATTAATTTATCAAGTCATGAATAAGAAGTCTTTTTTAGCAAGTATTTACTTGTGAGTTTGTATTCTTGACAGCAAGTATCTGATATCTTTTATAACTAAGGATCTAGAAATAAGAGTTTTATATCATCAAATTTTTATTTTTATTTTTTTTTAGTGCAATCATCAAAATTTTATTGCTTTCAAGTTATTTCCTAACTTTTTAGGAGAATCCGTATCAATTTTTGTTCTGATACATTGAGGACAGAGGAAGGAAATTTATAGATTGTTAATCTTAATAAACTCTACTATAATCACAATTTACGCGTTGTATCATCAATCATCAATTTCCTAATACATTATAATCCAGAAGACATCCACTTAACCATATTAGACGGGAATATGACATTACTCTTGAACACGTCATTCTCCTTTTGTCCTTAACTATCTACTACATTCCTTTGGTATGAAGAAAAATGAAAAAAAGGAAGAGGAAAAGAAAAATTTTAATAAGTTCAATTTAAAAAATTTAAAATGTGGGGTTAAAAATTTTTAATTAATTTTTATTACTCTTTTATATTACTTCTTTTTTTATTAAAATTTTAAAACCCTAATTTTCTAATTTTTTAAATAAAGCTTGTTAAAATTTTTCTTCTCCTCCTCTCCCTTTCATTTCCCTCGTAACAAACAGTAGCTTAGTCTTTTAAATGAATTGGTTAATTAACAATCAGGAGGAGACAAAAACTCAACACTCAAGTGCATCCTGCATAGGAACGATCTCATGGCCATTTCTTGTAAGGTAATCTGCATAACTTCTCAGTGCTTCTCTATTGAGCATAGTGTTATCCAATATCCCAATCTTCATGCGAGCAGTGGGTAGACTTGTTGGATTTCTCAAGTCAAAAAGTGTATACTGGGCCCCCCTCTACATTATGTCAATGGCTTCAATGAATTCTATTCGATATACTACCGATACTTAATATAAGACTCTATTTGACTTTTATTTTGGCTTTAAATATAAGATCCCAATCCACTTTGTCTCTCATATTTATACATTTTTTTTCAAAGTAGCCTTTCTAATAATGATAGTTCTAGGCAATATATTTGATTAGCGATGATATTTTAGGAAATACAACAACTATTTAGAACAAATAACTAACTCAATTTATTTTTTTAATCTTCTTAAATTAGTCAATTTGCTCTTATAATTAAGACCGGAGGTAATAGTTGAAATTTTTTAATGGAAGATGGCATTCCACCTCTGTTTTTGGTCCAAGAAACAGGGATAAACAGAGCCAAAAACTCATTACTCTAAGAAGGAATGATATAATCAAATCAACATGCTCCCATATGATCCTTTTCTTGTTGCCATACAATGCAAGGATGACGAAGGCAGGTTTCTTCTTATGCTTTGCCGTTGTCATATATAATCTCATGCACATATTAGCAAGAAATCCTTTTCTTGTTCCAGCAGTGTCCTAGGAATGAATTGAACACAACGTCTAAAAGGTGGAATCTTTGAGCGGCTATTAAAGCCAAAAGGGTCCTTCTTCGGACAAAAATTATCACAAGTCACAACCCCATTAATCTCCCTCTCCCAACAACATGGCTGAACTAGCATTACCAGTCTCAGCAACATCAATATTCAGGCCCGTGCACGCAGAGGGGTGTATCTGCGCCATGAAACATGGAGAACCAGTCAGGCCCATGAAAGGTGTAGCAATCGAGAACCTTATGCTTTGTTTCACTCTCTCTTTGCCCTTCCGAATGAACTGATAAGTTTTGTTCTTTTGGGTGATAATTTTCTTTACTTTAGGAAGAAAAGTTCCGCCTTGTCACTGCTTATTCAAAATCGAGTCCTTTTCGTTGCTTTCAAAGGCTTCGTTAGAGAATTACACCTCGGAAGAATTCGAAGCAGGGGGCTACCAATGGCATGTTCTCATTCTTGTTCTTTTGCATTCAAATTATTTGAATTCTTTTGAGGAAAAAAAGATGATGACATGCCGTTATTAATTGCAGGACTCTATCCATATATCCAACTGGTAACAAGAAAAAAGACGGGGAAGATCATATCTCCGTATATTTGAATCTGGTTGTTTCAAGCTCAAGCTCATTTCCTGCTGGTTGGGAGGTCAATGCTATTGTAAATTTGTTTGTATATGATTTTCTTCGCGAAGAGTATTTTTCTTATGAAGGTACTTTACAAGCACACATGCCATTTAGCCAAGCGTTTTATTAGTATGTTTGATTGATTAGCCTATTTTGAGGTAAACACGTTGTCTCGTAAACTGCACAAGACCATTTTAGAAGTTACTTTTTAATATGCATTGACTTTCCTAAATTATCATCTTTAATTATGTGTATTGGAATTACGTTTTGGTGGGAGCTTTTTGTAATTAATTGGGGTATTTTGAAAAAAAATTACATACTTGAATAACAAAATATAAAAAATAGTTGGAGATTTAATTTAATTCTAAATATAAAACCCCAATTCACTTTATTTATAATATTTATTTATTTTGCCCCAAACACGTGTTCAGGAGGTTTTATTAAGAGAAAATTTTAATGCATGTAATTGGTTGGAGTATTTTGGAAAACATAACATTGGTTTATTACAAATAACTAACTTAACTAATTTTATTAATATCTTTACATTAGTTATCTTGCTCTTATATTAACGATTGAAGGCAGTATTAAGTAAAGGGGAGATAGTACTGTGCATATGTTGTTAACTCAGTTGCTGAAATGCAGACGCAGGCACAAAGCGTTTTCATAAGCTGCAAACTCAATGGGGCATTCCAAAGTTCATCGACCTCGACTTGTTCGAGCACCCTTCAAATGGATTTTTGATTGGGGATGCCTGCGTTTTGGGAGCCGAAATCTTTGTGATCAAGCCTCCTTCCAAGCAAGAATGCCTGTCAATTATAGAAGAACCTCCTCTTCTTTCTTATAGGTGGAGATTCGACAATTTTTCAAGAGCTAGTCTGGAAAAGTACGAGTCTGCACTTTTCTTTGCTGGGGACTACAAATGGTATGAAACTATGCTTCCTAATCTCTTGGCCAATCGCCTAGCTACTAACGTTTTTGGTGGAATATTGGTTCTTATATGCTCGAGTTTGGGTCCCTAATGTGCTTTCTCCTAATATTTTCTTGTTTTGGGTAATGTGCCAATCTTCAAAATGTGTTTTTTTTAATTCAATTTTTCATAAAATGAGTTATATTTCGATATCTTGCAATGATAAAATGGTGCAACAATAAATCTTTAACATTTTTTCAAAAAAAAAAATTGACATATGTACCGCACAATTTCATCAGCATAAAATATTAAAATGTCACTCATTTTATACGAAACATAATTATGAAGGGGAAGATTGAGGTATATTGATGCATTTATTGATTTAATCCTCACCCAAAAGAAAAAGACAATGAGATTAATTAACATAGGTCTTCTTCTCATGAGTTTCAAAAAGTTCTGGGATTTGCCTGCCATCCTTTAAAGAAGGAGTTACTTACTTACCCTTAATGAGATTTGTTGTCTCTTTTTGTTGATTAATAAAAGTTACATTATCTTCATAATTCCTTTTCCTAAATCATATTTTAAATGCATGAAATATCTTATTTTGGTATTATTGCTGCAGGAAACTCGTTGTCTACCCTAATGGGATATATGAGGGAAAAGGCAATAGTGTCTCACTGTTTCTGACCATAGACACCCCGTCAATTCCACCCAACACTAAAATATATGTGCACTGCAATTTGCGTGTCAAGGATCAGATCAAGGGGCGCCATGTCGAAACAAAATGTGAGATCCACAACTAAATAAATTTTGTTTTATATTATCTGCGGTCTTTAATATAAGAGTTATATAACTAATTTAAAAATTAGTTAAGTTAGTTATTTGTCGTAAATATGTGTTCATCTTTCTAAACCATTTATTTTTAATCATGTGTATTAGATCGTTAAAATCATTCCTTGACAAGAACCTCTTGTAATATATAGGGATATTAAAAAAAAAACAAATAAACAAAGTGAATTAAGGTCTTATCTTTAGAATCAAACCTAATCCCTTAAACCAGTTCTTATATTAACAATCAGATATAGAATATTTTAAATTAGAAACTTCAATGGAGCACATGTTTAAGATTGATCTCAAGAAGATATGTCCATCTTTTCCCCCATTTTTCAGTCTACAGGCACTTCTCCAGCTCGGATCATACATGGGGATCAAGAACGCTGTTGCCATTGGCTGGCCTGAAGGACCCTGCTGAAGGCTTTTTATATGGAAATAGCTGCATCATGGAAGCGGAGTTTAAAGTCCTGGGCTTACTGAAAGCCCTGTGATCAGCTCATGATATATGATTAAAGAATTCATTGTAACCGTGTGAAATATATATTTGTATATTGGTATTCGATTCAATAAAAAATTGAAAAAAAATTCTTATTAAATATTTTATTGATAAAAATGGTCTGATAATTTTTTATACACAGGAAGTACTGTCATTCTACAGATTACTGGTGCTCTAATTTAGGTTATCCTTATCAATAAAACTTTTGATATATAGGAGATTTTTTAATCAAATTTCTCTAAAAAAAATTCACAGAGTCGCATAATTTAATAGTTCAAATTTATTGTGGGGACTGCTGGTAAAAAAAAAAATTATTGTGGGGACATGATGTAACCATATTTAATGAAAAATTCGCCAAGTAAGTGATTAATTTAAATTGACTTAATGGCCATGATATTTTTATATAATTTGAAAAATTTTATATGTATTTTTGTATAAAAAAACTTATGATGTCGCATACGTATAGCCCAATACTTTATGAAAAATAATTCAGAATATCTTCAAATTATTTTCGACTTGAAATTAATATCTACGTGTTTCCGAGTGGGAAAAGTCAAAGTCAATATAACTTTGTTGCGTTGTATACCCCTTTGACATAGACTTCATCAAATGTGCGGGTAAGGTGGCGAAATACGGTGCATAAGAAGTGGATGGTAGAGATTGAATCTAACGTGAACGAGGAATCCACATGCTCAAATCATGGGTGGCGATTCTGTGCTGCCGCCAACAGAGGCAGAGAGATGCTCCTTTTCAAAACTAGCCCTCCGATCGATCATTTTGCCAACGATCATGGATAGCTATTATGTAATGTCACGGAAAGCCAAGACATATTCCTTCCCTTCTCACCGGAAAGCAGGCAAGAACCCCTGCTTTTGTGGCTGGGGGAATAATTCCTTTTCACGCTATTTATATTCATTTTATTTAATTAGTTAATTATTTTTTTACCAGATTATTTAATTATTGATAAAGACGTAGATTCTGGCAGATTATTAGGCCACATTTTCTGTGGCTCTAATTTTATTATTATAATATATGGAATTTGATTTGAGGATTGAGAGATTTTGTGCGTAATTTCGGTGTTATTTAGTATAGATTTTTTAATAATTATAAATTAAAACTCATTACGTTTTGTTGTCAAAATATTTTTTTGATGCACTGGAAAAATTTGTCAAAATATTTTATTAAACATTAAAGATTACGTCATTGGACTGAGGTTTTTTTTTTATAAAACAAATTTGAAATAACTAAGTTTTATTTTTTGTATTGAAATATTTTAAACACTAAGAAATAAGTTCTTCATTATACAAAACATTAGGTTGAATTTTTCAATTTTTCCACTCTGTCTAACAATAAAAAATTATTCATTCCTATAGGCACTCTTTGATCCCAGATGCTTGCTTTGGTCCTGATAAAGAGAACACATGCTTAGGTCCAAATATTCTTTCTTTGTTTAAATTACCTTTAGGTTTAATTTTTAACATGTGAAATTAAAATAATTTTTTACGTTTTATAAGTTAAGGTGGTAGATATTTATTTTAAACCTTAAAAATTTGATGGTTAGGGTATTAGTCATTCAACCCAAAGAGACCCAAAACGTCACACTGTTTGTTTGGAGCAGAAAGGGAGTGGCCCAATGGCTTCATTTAATTCGGATGAATTGGATCATAATTAGCAAGTATTGGGTCAAGTTCAGAAATTTGCAGGACCATCTGATGGTCTGTCGCGTGTTAAAAATTGCTCACATTCTTTTAGGTCAGTGCTACCAAAAAAAAATTCTTCTTCATCAACAAGTATTGATCTAAGTAGAAGGAATTTAAGTACTTTAAACATCATGTTTTAAGTTTAATCTTTGAGACAGTGTATATGAAGAAAATATTATTGGGAGGGGTTTCCACCATGGCACTTATAGTGCTTTAAGAGATTAGTTTTTTATCATACAGGTGAAAGATATTTTGGGCAACCCAAAGAAAAAAAATCTTCTTTTAATGACTAACAGAGTTGGATCTAGTAAAAAAAAGTTAGTCCTTTATAGCTCAATGAATTAAGATTTGAATTCTTATTGGAAGATTTGACTCAGATTTAATGTCCAACAGTACCTTGGATATGATTGCTTTCAATAAGAGGATACTCGTGCCTAACATTTTTTTAAAAAAAAGCTTCCTTGAACGCATGTAAAATATCCCTATTTACTTAATGAATCAAAATTTGCCGCATCATAATTAAGAACAATCTCAATATTTCCATTTAAGAAAAATAATTTCAATAGTTTTCTAACCTAGTGGTATGAAAGCTTTCAAGTGAAAGGTTGTGGGCTCAATCTTACTTTATATGGACCTTTTATGTTGTTTGTTTTATGGACTTAAAATTTAGGAAAAATCTTAAAAAATTAACTGTTGAATTTTAAAATTTCAAATCAGTATTAATTACTATACTCGTAAAGAAAATAACTACACTAAAAAAATAAATAATAACACATTTTTGTAGTAATTCCTAATCTAGAATTTTAAAATTCAACAATGATTTTTTTTTGGGGATTTTCCTAAAATTTAACACAAATTATTATGCTTTTATATATTATCTTTCACAAAGATGTGTGAAACGTTTTAGCTATTGTTTGTGTTAAATGTGATAACTGTCAGTCTAATTAGGAATCGCTTTTTCAAAGGATTTTTTCTGCATTTTTTTTAAAGAAAAGGCAAATAACAATGCTAGGGCTAATGCAGGAGTTAGTAAAACTCAAATTCGAGATCCGTCTTTAAAAGGCTAAAGCCCTCCTCACTAGAACTGATGTTTATTACTTGTCCCCCCCCCCCCCAAAACAAAAACACACAAAAAAAAAGAGAATGCTCAGATGAGCACATGGGAGACAGGTGAGAAGAGGTGGTGGGGTGAAGGCAATTTCAGGTTAAAACAAGGATAATTTTGTCCCGAATTTTTCAATCCCAGGATAGCTTCAGCAATTCCTCAGTCGCAAGGTACTTCCAGACCCTCCTACCAAACGAGACCATCTGGGCCAATCCCCGTCTCTATCCTAATGCCAACCTCTCAGTCCCGTGTACTACCTCCGATCATTAATATAAAATTTTATTTAATTTTTATTTTAGTTAAAAATATAATATTTTAATTCATTTTGTTTTTTATGTTTAGACTTTTTTTTAATATAATCCTTCTAATAATATTAGTTCTAGCCAATATATTTGATTAGTAAGAATATTTTAGGAAAAAGAACACGTATTTATTACAAATAACTAATTTAACTTATTTTTTTAATTTTCTCAAATTAACCAAGTAGCTCTTATAAATAAGACCAGAGGTAGTACCAAACAAGGCCACATACTTCCATGGCTATACTCATCTACATTTGTTGAAACAGCGCCACCACATCCATATTCTGCATATAATTAAATTTACGCAAATTGAAAAAAAAATCAAGCTCTTGCTTATGAAACAAATTATAAACCGATATAAAAAATGTTTTCTACTATTATAAGAGTATTACAGAATGGATTTTATATTAAATATCAGAGAGTGCTATTAAATTTCCTACACCAATTGTTTTTTTGGCTTTCAACACACTATTCAAACTCTATGCAACCAAAAAAATATGCAGAGGTAGTTTGAACAGATTTTAAGCGGAATAACCTTTATTTGGCAATTTGTTCTTGCATTTATTTGTTTGTTTGTTTAAATTCGTGAGTGGAGGAAAAAAGTGCAGATACAATTTTCAGGACACGTGGATCCAGTTTTCCAACCATAATATACGGCACAATGTCAACTTCAAAACCATTCAAAGTGATAATAATAGTTAAAGTGTTAGCAGTCTAATTATAATTAAATTGGGATAACTCAGTTATGATGATCAAAATAGTACTCTACCTCTTGTCTTTTATGAAAGAGTTATTTAATAAATTTGAGCAGATTAAAGATTAAAGCAGTTAGATAAATTCATTAGTTCATTATAATAAATATGACTTGATCTTGAAAACACACTTATATGTAATATTTTATTTTATTTATTAGTTTAGATTAGGTAAATTAGTTTGGAAAACAAATATTTGTGAAAATATTTGGCAGTTTTAACAATAAATTAAAATCGTCAAGTATTGTAACCTATTAATTGTCTTCTTGTATTAAATGCTTAACGATTATTGAGAATAACTATCAAGTATTTGCCAAGTAATACTCAATATAGGTAAACAAATAAAAAAAAATCTCAAGTTGCTTAACGATTTTTAATCTAATTTATTTTTGTGAATTTTAATTGAAATAATATACTACCTCTGATCTTTAATATAAAATTTTGTTTGACTTTTATTTTAGTCTTAAATATAAGACATCAATCCACTTTCTTTTTCATATTTATACTTTTTTCTGAGAAAGTTCTTCTAATAATGATAGTTCTAGCCAATACACTTGATTAGCAATGATATTTTAGGAAAGACAACACCTATTCATTACAAATAACTAACTTAACTTATTTCCTTAATCTCTTCAAATTAGTCAACTAGCTCTTATAATTAAGACCGCAGGTAGTATATTCTAATTGCATTTTTTTTAGCACGCATGGATACAAATTGACCTGAGTTAGAAATTATGCGCATGGGCAGAAAGATAAGATAACCACTATCTACAGATTACTTTTTGATCTTTTTAATATTTACCACATCAATGGTTTGTGAAAACCAAAGAGCTAGCTTGACAATATTCGCTGTGTTTTAATTTCTTTTTAATGCAAGGGAATATAATGATGGAGAATATAATAGAGTGTAATGCTGATTATCATGGGTTTGTTTAACACTAATTGCCGTATTTAATATAAGAGCTTGTTTAACTTTTATTTTGGGAAAATGACAATAAAATACCACTTGAATTCCAAAAAGACAGATAAGAGACCTGAATAAGCAAAATGACAAATAGGGCACTGGGTACCAATCTGGAATTCATATTTTCGGCCAAAAGACCAAAATACCCTGATGAAATGGGGGAAGACCGAAAGCTGAAAGTGAGAGAAAGGAGAGAGGAAGACCGACGCAGTGAGAGAAAGGAGAGAGGAAGACCGACGCTGATGAAATGCGGGAAGAAGGAAAGAAGAATGTTAGAAATGCTATTATCTTACTCCTTCGCATCACCATTCTGTAGAGATTGTTGATTTGGTGGGTTTTGGTTGTGGGAAAGAGGATTTGTAGTGAGAGAGGGAGTGAACCGAAGCGGAAAGACGAAGCGAAAATCAGAAAATAGGCAAGCAATTACGTAACGTAACTGCTGTCATATGCCTGCTGGTTTTTGGTAAATCCCATTACGTGAATGGTAAATTTCACTATACATGTAGTTAATTATGAATTTTACAAAATACATATTGTGATTTACAACTTTTGTAGTGAAAGTGACTACTTTGTTAATGGGTTTTGCAACATGTTTTCAGGAGATAAACAACTTGTTTGTAAAAACTAATAAAAGTGACAACTTTTGTAGTCACGTTGAATTAACTGGTTGCAAAAGCTATTTAAGAAGTGGTCATTTTCACTATAAAAGTTGTAAATATCACTGTGTGTTTTGTAAAATTCAGCGTCAAATTTTATTGATTTTTAGAAACAAGTTGCTCATCCCCTTAAAAGAGGTTGCAAAACTCATTTAAGAAGTGGTAATTTTCACTAAAAAAGTTGTAAATATCACTCTGTGTTTTGTAAAATTCAGCATGGAATTTTATTGGTTTTTAGAAACAAGTTGTCAATCCCTTGAAAAGAGGTTGCAAAACTCATTTAAGAAGTGGTCATTTTCACTATAAAAGTTGTAAATATCACTGTGTGTTTTGTAAAATTCAGCGTCAAATTTTATTGATTTTTAGAAACAAGTTGCTCATCCCTTGAAAAGAGGTTGCAAAACTCATTTAAGAAGTGGTAATTTTCACTACAAAAGTTGTAAATATTGTAAAAACCCTCTTCCTTAAACATCAATACTTTTCATAAGACCACTACTATGGTAGAAAAAGGAAAAATGTACTTCAACTACCATAGTAGAAAGAGGTTGCGTAATTTTAGAAAATTTACATTTAAACTTGGTTCCCTCTCAAACGCAGTTGCATGCAACTATCATCATTCAATCACAATCACTGGGCCTCCGGGCCTCCGGCCCGGGTAACGACATACATCAAAATCAGCCCCTTTCCAATTGATCTCAAGCACGAATAACAAAGTTTCATAAAGTAATAGGAATGGCCTCCGGCCAACAAAACGAGTAGGTAATATATTCTCCAGTTTACAATAAGGCCGGGAAATCAAAATATTTCAAGAAAACCCTAGCTGTGGCAATATACAACTATCCATACATGAATAAAGCTAGAGGCCTAAAGCTAACCAAGCTCAAGCCTCCGCGTCTCTTCCCGAAGGCACACGCCTAGAACCTTCACCTGAAAACATTTTAAACCACGGGTGAGACAAAGTCCCAGTAACCAACCTTTCCAATACTAGGTACTACTAAATAGGTGCTCGTGAGGTGTCAAGTGGGGCAGTTCACAAATAATACATAATGATAGCCACAACAATTTATGCAAGTGAAATGATGCAATCCCATCAACAAAATCCCTCACTTTGGGGGATTTTCAGGAGCCGAACCCGGCCTATCCCTCACTATGGGGGACGTAAGGAGCCATAAAGGCCTATCCCTCACTCTGGGGGACGTAATGAGCCCGAAGGCCTATCCCTCACTATGGGGGACGTAAAGAGCCAACCATCATGCATTAATGGAGGCCTTACCACGTGGTAGTAACAGACAAAACTCTCACCAATTTCCCAATTAATGCATCATGCTCAAATCATAATCAAGAGTAATGATCATTTCACAAATAACCTCAATCAGTGGCATATCTTTCACAATTCCCCAAATTCATTCATCATAAATCCAAACCCCACAAGACGGTTTTCCATTTTTATACACAACATATAATTCGAACACAATTACTATTTGGAGCACAAAACACAAATCTACTCACGATACCACAGAAGCAAGTACTAAGGATTGGAAAGTGGTTACCTCTCGCCTGAGCAAGGAATAACAAACCAACGATGTGGCCCCGTGCACCACCAAGACTCACAACCGGTCTACACAAGCACACAAACACACAACCAACATATATTAGCTTTCAAACTAATAATGTGGCCAAAACAACACTTGGGGACACAAAATTCCTATCTCCCATCAAAACTCTACCCAACTCAAAGGGTATAACTATCAAAACAACACTCCAAAGTCCTCAAAGTCTATTAAAACATCAAGCCTCCTTCCAAGCATCGATTATAGTTCAAACCTCAAGGGCCCACTATAGGAATTCAACCTCCAACAACCCATTTGAACAATTAAGGTTCCAACAACAAATCTAAACCGATTAAACATCCAATTTAACCCTCCTTAACATAACCCAATTCATAAAACTCAAAATCAATCTCTACATTATCATCCTCAATCCCAAATCATCCAATTCCATAAGCCCTAACTCCAAAATTCAAGATTCTTTAAATCCAAGGAAACTACACCGATTAAATACTTAAACTAACCCAAGGCAATCAATTAAACCCAAAACAATCGGTCAAAAACCTCAGTTCAATCACAACTTAGAAAATCTAGGGTTTCACCAAAAATCCTCAGAAATTTCCAGGAAATTCCAAGAAAGAAAGAAGATTAGAGGTTAAAATCACTTACTTGAGGTAATGGATCCTTAGAAATGCCTTTCTCAAGCCTCCTCCACGAAACCCTAGCAGAGCTTCTCTCTCCTCCTTCAGATTTTCCAATTTCCGCACATCTGAACCCTCCAGCGATTATATAAAATCGCGACCTTTCGCCGCGGCGAACTCCATCTTCGCCGCGGCGAACTAATCCCGAGAGGGATTACTCGCCTGAAAAACCGACTTCGCCGCGGCGAAAGCTTCCCGAGAGGAACTCTCGCTCGCCTAGAAAACATTCGCCGCGGCATACCCCTGCTTTCGCCGCGGCGAAACCTTCCCGAGAAGACACTCCTCTCTGAAACTCCCGGTTCGCCGCGGCCAAGTAAACTTCGCCGCGGCGAACATACCCTGAGAGGGGTACGTTCACCTATTCCTCCAACTGACCTCAAATTCAACCCAAACACCAAGATCAAGATTAAATCACTAATCTATCCTTAAAATCAACCCAAAAGAGGCTATTAAAACCCGATAAAACTTAGGATGTTACAAATATCACTCTATGTTTTGTAAAATTCAGCATGGAATTTTATTGGTTTTTAGAAACAAGTTGCCAATTCCTTAAAAAGAGGTTACAAAACTCATTTAAGAAGTGGTAATTTTCACTACGAAAGTTGTAAATCTCACTATGTTTTTGTCAAATTTAGTAGGAAATTTTATTAGTTTTTAGAAACAAGCTGCCCATCCCCTGAAAACAAGTTACAAAACCCATTGAATAAGTGGTCATTTTTACTACGGAAGTTGTAAATCCCACTATACGTTTTGTCAAATTTAGCGTGAAATTTTATTAGTTTTTACAAACAAGTTGTTTATTTCCTGAAAACAGGTTGCAAAACCCATTAACAAAGTAGTTACTTTCACTACAAAAGTTGTAAATCACAATATGTATTTTGTAAAATTCATAATTAACTACATGTATAGTGAAATTTACCATTCACGTAATGGGATTTACCAAAAACCAGCAGGCATATGACAGCAGTTACGTTACGTAATTACTTGCCATTGTTTTTTGATTTCCGCTTCGTCTTTCCCACAGGTTCACTCCCTCTCTCACTACAAATCCTCTTTCCCACAACCAAAACCCACCAAATCAACAATCTCTACAGAATGGTGATGCGCGAAGGATTTAGTTTCGTCAACTAGAGGGGGTTCGGTTTCGTGGAGTGGAGGGATTGGTTTCATCGAGTAGAGGGATTCGGTTTCACTGAGGGGAGGGATTAGTTTCACCGAGTAGATGGATTGGTTTTGCCAAGTGGGGGCAGTTTCTCTTTCGTCGAGTGGGGGGAATTGCTTTCGCTGGGAGGAGGCGAACACAATAAGGGCAATTCAGTCTTTAGGCCAAAAATCAAAATTCCAGATTGGTACCTGATGCCTTCTTTGTCATTTTGCTTATTCAGGTCCCTTATTTGTCTTTTTGGAATTCAAGTGGTATTTTAGTGTCATTTTCCCTTTTATTTTTGATTCTAAGTACAAGACTCTAATATATTTTGTTTTGATTATCATGGTCTGTGGCATGTTAAAAATTGCTCACATTCTTTTAGGTTAATGCTGCAAAAAAAATTCTTTTTTACCAATAAGTATTGGTCCAAATGTAAGAGGCTTGGACATCTTAAGCATCATATTTTAGGTTTGATCTTTGAAACAGTGTGTATGAAGAAAAACACTATTAGAAAAGGTCTCTATTTATATGGCACTTGGCAATAACCCAAAAGATTAATCCCTTAGTACCATTTGGATAGGAAGATACTTTGGGCAATTAAAAAAAAACCTTCTTTGAACGACTAATAGAGTTAGATCTAGTAAAAGAGGTTAGTCTTTTATAGTTCAACAAATTAAGATTCAAATTCTTGTTGAAAAAGATGCTTCACATTTAGGTTACGTTTGGTATGGAATATTGAAAATGAGAGACAAGGATTGGGATCGGGGTTGAAAACACATGTTAAAAGGATGCTTAGCATGAGTGATTTCTCATCATATGGAATTAGGTGATCACATGTAGATAAGATTGGAGAATACCAACTCCCTTCATGGTATTCGCCAATCTTATATATATGGGTTTGTCTAATCCCAAGTATCATATAATTACTCATACCAAATACACTTTTAATATAGTTTTACACTTTCAATCTCCATTCCCATCCCTTATTTTTAATGCTTCGTATCAAACGGGACCTTAGTATCTAATAGTGTCTTGAATATAATTACTTCCAATAAGAGAATACATGTGCATATATAACATTAAAAAAAATGCTTCTTTGAACAACCAATCAGGTTGGGTTTAACAGAAAGAGTTAGTCACTCAAAACGTGCTGAACAAAGGTTTGAATCTCCATTAGAAGAGACGTCCACACTTAGTTCCAAACAATGCTTTAAAAAGGATTAACTCCAATAAGAGAATACATGTACTTAGGGGGAAAAAAATGCTTCCTTGAATGCATGTAAAATATCCCTATTTACTTAAATGAATCCAAATGTGCCTCCATAATTAATAATAATCTCAATAGTCCATTAAAAAAAAATAATTTGAATAGTTTTGTAATCTAGTGGCATGAAAGCTTTTTAAGTGGAAGGTTGCGGGCTGAATTCTACTTTATGTAGCCCTTCTACGCTGTTTGTTTTATGGACTTAAAATTTAACACAAATTATTATGTTTTTATATATTATCTTGCACAAAGATGTGTGAAGCGTTTTCTTTATATGGCTATTTGTTTGTGTCAAATTTGATCATTGTCGGGTCTAATTAGGAATTGCTTTTCCAAAGGATTTTCCTGCTTTTTTTTTTTATTTTTTTAAGACAAGGCAAAATAATGAACATATATAATTAGAATATAACAAGTAAGAACAAAGCTAGAGGTAATGCAGGAGTTAGTAAAACTCAAATTCGAGATCCGTCTTTAAAAGGCTAAAGCCTTCCTCACTAGAACTGATGTTTATTAGTTCCTTTCTCCCCCTAATGAATGCTCATATGAGTACTATAATTCCATAGCTATACTCATCTGTGCTTCTGTTGAAACAACTCCACCACATCCATATTCTGCATATAATTAAATTTACGAAAATAAAAAAAAATCAAGTTCTTGCTCATAAAACAAATTATAAACCGGGATAAAAAAATGTTTTCTACAAATATCAGAGGGTGCTATTAAATTTCCTACACCATTTTTTTGCTAACAATTTCCTACACCAATTGATTGTATAATGATTGTAAAAACCATTTTCTAACTTCTGTAAAAAGACTTTTTTCTGACCACTACTGATAGAATATGTATTTCCCTTTCGCCACATTTGTTTTGAAGATATACAATTTTGTTTGGCTAAAAAAGAAGCGATATTATTTTTAAACCAATCAATATATAATTATATTAATATATTACAAAACATCTATGAAAATTCATAATTAAAAACCAAACATTAATTTCACCACATTCTTCAAACTCTATGCAACACCAAAAAAAATGCATGCACAGGTAGTTTGAACTGATTTTAAGCGGAATAATCTTTATTTGGCAATTTGTTCTTTTATTTATTTGTTTGTTTGTTTGTTTGTTTAAATTCGTGAGTGGAGGAAAAAGTGCAGATGCAATTTTCAGGACAAGTGGATCCAGTTCTCCAACCATAATATATGGCACAATGTCAACTTCAAAACCATTCAAAGTGATAATAATAGTTAAAGTGTTAGTAGTCTCATTATAATTAAATTGGGATAACTCAGTTATGATGATCAAAATAGTACTCTACCTCTTGTCTTTTATGAAAGAGTTTTTAAGAAATTTGAGCAGATTAAAGCAGTTAGATGAATTAATTAGTTCATTATAATAAATATGACTTAATCTTGAAAACACTCCTAGATGTAATATTTTATTTTATTTATTATTTTAGATTAGGAAATTAGTTTGAAAAAAAACAAATATAATAGATATAGACAAAGTGAATTGATGTCTTGTATTTAAAATTAAATTTAACTCCAAACTAGTTCTTATTATTCATATATAAGCTGGCTGAAAAGAATATTATTTAAATAAAAAGTTATTAATTCACAAATACACAAAACATTCAGAACGTATTTATGTATAAAATACACATAATCCAACAAATAAGAGTTATTAAAACACAACTATGACCAACTCTTATTTTTTTCATTCAAAATGGCATCGATCACTTTAATTAAACCCGGGGAGAGAAGGAAAAAAAAAATTAAAGAAATTCATCTTGATCATAGTCTGTTCAAAACTCTTGCCTGGACCAATCATAACATTGATTCACCGATCACCACCAGTTTTTTAATGTGCTAATTAAGCACCACCACTTTGCTGACCCTATATATATACTCCATTGTTTTTACTTCTTTTCTTCACCAAGCAATCACAAAAATGATAGTTATCAATAAGAGCTTCCTTACTGTGTTCTCCTTATTCCTTCTTGTTATCAACTTCACCTTCACCCATGGCGCTAGGTTTTACGTCACAAACAGATGCCCTTACACCGTTTGGGCGGCAGCCGTGCCAGGCGGAGGCCAGCAGCTGAACCCCGGCCAGATGTGGAGCCTTGACGTGGCTGCTGGCACTACCGCTGCTCGCATATGGGGCCGAACCAATTGCAAGTTCGACGGGTCGGGCCGTGGAAGGTGCCAGACCGGCGATTGTGGAGGTCTCCTTAGATGCCAAGCCTATGGGACACCCCCAAACACACTTGCAGAATTTGCCCTAAACCAATACATGAACCTGGACTTCTTTGATATCTCACTTATTGATGGCTTCAATGTTCCCATGGAGTTCAGTCCGACGTCAAATCGGTGCCGCGGAATCCGGTGCGCCGCTGACATCAACCGGCAGTGCTTAAACGAGTTAAGAGCTCCAGGTGGTTGTAATAACGCTTGCACAGTGTTTAAAACGGATCAATATTGTTGCAATTCTGGGAATTGTGGACCCACTAATTATTCAAGATTCTTCAAGGATAAGTGCCCCGATGCTTATAGTTACCCTAAGGATGATGCTACCAGCACTTTCACTTGCCCAGGAGGAACAACCAACTATAAGGTTGTCTTTTGCCCTTGAATTAGAATATGTACGTCGTACGTTACGTTGTATTGTGTTTTCTCACTCCAAATAAAAGACTATATGCAATCAGACGTGCGTCAATCTTCCATATCTACGGTGCAAGCACTGGTATATTAATCTGCTGATGAGGTTTCACCAAAAAAAAAAACTTGCTGATGAGGTTATATTAAATTCCCAACCTATGTTTACTTTATCGTGAAATATAAGAGTCAAATAACTAATTTAATTTATTAAGTTAGTTATTTATATAAAATTTGCGCTAATTTTCCAAAATATCTCTTTGATTCTGGTGCACTGCTGCATGGGATCATTAAACCATAAATACGATGATTACATCATAAAATCAGACGAATGCTAAAATAGCTTTTGCAAAAATGTATATAAACAGGTTATGTATTCGAATCAATACTCTTATTTGAGTTTTAGAAAGTTAAGAAATTTATAATTCATGAAAAAGTTATAATATACTACTTCTTATCCTTAATATAAGAACTAGTTGACTAATTTGAGTAGATTAAATAAATGACTTAAGTTAGTTGTGTATTATAAACTGTAACTATTATTTGATAAAACCTTTAATATATATAATTACTATAAGAACTACCTTAAAAAAATAAATAAATATGAGAGACGGTGAATTAGGATCTTATATTTATAACCAATTATTGAATGTCAAATTAGCTCTTATATTAACAATAGAATGTAAGAATTATTTTTTATGGAACAATAATATGAATTAGAACTATTCTCTTGGAATTCAGTCTCTGCGATTTTAGGTGTTGGTGAATTAAAAAATTGTTTTTGTTATCACATAGTTTTTAGTCGCTAAAGTAGTACTCCCTCCGTTCCTTATTATAAGAGACATTTGATGCTTATGGCATGTTCCTATATATAAGAGACACTTAAAAGTTGTCTCTACTTTTTTGTGTTAATTTCCTATTTTACCCATATTTATTGTCTCCAACTAACACTCTCTCTCATTCTCACTTCTCTTTCTTTTAATAATTTACCATTGTTCTCTCTCATGCTCTCTCTCCTTATTAATGAGGGTATTTTTGGAAAAAAAGTTATACTTTTTACATATTAATTGTTCTTAACTAATTTTAACTGTTTTTTTGATCAACGTAATTCGGTTATTCGTCTCTTATAATAAGGAACGGAGGGAGTACTAGTTGTCAATACTTTAATTAAAAAGCTGTTGTCGTTTCATTGGTAGTGATCTTATATAATAATGGGAAAATCTCATATAAATACCTATTGAATTCTAAAATCCCAAATAAATCACTCTAATTTCACAAAAGACAAATAAGCCTATAGGTATTAAATCGGAATTTGCGAATTTTGACAAATTACCTCCATGCCCTTTTTCTCATTTCCTTATCTCTCTCTCTCTTGTCGTCTTTTTTACGGCAGAGACATAGCTTGTATGGAAAATTACTTTATGCCGTGGCTGCATCATTCTTTCAATGGATTTTGTTAGACATTGGAGACGCAATTGAAATATTTTAGGATAGAGAAGAGAGATCGCCATTGATTTTGGGAGCACACCATTCTACAACGGATCCTCTTCTTCTTCAAATAGTGGCCATTGCGAAACTTTGTTGCTTATATTTATGAATCAAAAGAACCGTGGGAACCAAAATATAACAACTATGAGTCATCTTCTTTAGAGAGAGAGAGAGAAGACACAGCTAGATCTTCTTTTTCCTCAGTCATGGTAGCACTAAATATAGTTACTGTCATAGAACATTCTGGTTTTTGGTAAATGTCATTAGTGCAGTTGTCAAACCCATTATAAATGTTGTCAATCATATTATTTTGTAATAGATTGACTTTTGAAGTCTGAATGACAAGAAAATATTATAGATATTAGTTTAATCTTAATGCTACCTTGTCATTTGAATATATTTAATGTAACTTCTGTCATAGGCTTGTTGTTTTTCGTAAATATTGTCATTTTAGTGGTCAATTCCATTACACATGTAGTAAATTATGAAAGTTATTGATATTATGTTTATTATGATGTTTTTCTAGTGTACTTGTATACTACCTTGTCAATACATTTTGACCCTTGTTTAATTCCCCTAAAGGCTAGGCTTAAAACAGGTTGCAAAACTTGCTATGGATGTAGTAATTTTCATTACGCAAGTTATCATTCCCATTACATGTTTAATAAAGTTGCCTGCAAATGAACTAAAATTGGATTGCAAATAATCAAGTTACAAGTCGCTTGATGGAAATGATAACTTGCATTATGCAAGTTGTCATTTTCGTTACTTGTTTTGTAAAATAATATGTAAATGACTTAAAACAGGTTGCACAAAAGCATTATGAGACTTGTAACTTGATTATTTGCAATCCAATTTTAGTTCATTTGCAGGCAACTTTATTAAACATGTAATGGGAATGATAACTTACGTAATGAAAATTACTACATCCATAGCAAGTTTTGCAACCTGTTTTAAGCCTAGCCTTTGGGGGAATTAAACAAGGGTCAAAATGTATTGACAAGGTAGTATACAAGTACACTAGAAAAACATCATAATAAACATAATATCAATAACTTTCATAATTTACTACATGTGCAATGGAATTGACCACTAAAATGACAATATTTACGAAAAAACAACAAGCCTATGACAGAAGTTACATTAATATATTCAAATGACAAGGTAGCATTAAGATTAAACTAATATCTATAATATTTTCTTGTCATTCAGACTACAAAAGTCAATCTATTACAAAATAATATGATTGACAACATTTATAATGGGTTTGACAACTGCACTAATGACATTTACCAAAAACCAGAATGTTCTATGACAGTAACTATATTTAGTGCTCCCATGACTGAGGAAAAAGAAGATCTAGCCGTGTCTTCTCTCTCTCTCTCTAAAGAAGATGACTCATAGTTGTTATATTTTGGTTCCCACAGCTTCTTTTGATTCATAAATATAAGCAACAAAGTTTCGCAATGGCCGCTATTTGAAGAAGAAGAGGATCCGTTGTAGAATGGTGTGCTCCCAAAATCAATGGCGATCTCTCTTCTCGATCCTAAAATATTTCAATTGCGTCTCCAATGTCTAACAAAATCCATTGAAAGAATGATGCAGCCACGGCATAAAGTAATTTTCCATACAAGCTGTGTCTCTGCCGTAAAAAAGACGACGAAGAGAGAGAAGATAAGGAAATGAGAAAAAGGGCATGGAGGTAATTTGTCAAAATTCGCAAATTCCGATTTAATACCTGTAGGCTTATTTGTCTTTTGTGAAATTAGAGTGACTTATTTGGGATTTTAGAATTCAATAGGTATTTATATGGGATTTTCCCAATATATATTGTTGCTCAAATTCTGGCGACGGACAGGAAAGATATTTTTTTTTCAATATAAGGATAATTAGATCATTTTACCATTTCAAAATAGTTCATAAAAATTTTAAATTTCATAGAAATAAAATTTCGAGGAACCATTTTAGGATTATGATGTTTTGGTGGACCTTGTTGGCATACCTTTATCCTATGGTTTTCCTATGATTATTAATTAAAGATTCTAGAACCTGAAAATGGAGAGAAATTACTGTGTTTCAAAAATAGGTAGGCCAAGAAGGTGGCTTTTAATTATGTCCAAATGTTAGGTTAAAATCCAATCAAACAGTTTGCTCCATTCTTGCTCAATCAAGATTTTTTTTCTCCTTTTTGCAACTAGACAACTAGCACATATATATATATATATAACATTATATTATTAATTAAAAATAGGATAAAGATGCATCCAACTACTTTTTCTTATTTTCCAAGTATACTCAGCACTCCGATTTTTTTTTATAGTGTATCCAGCACTATGACATATCTTAAATGTTGCATAATTCTCATATCTTATCATATTAGTTTGAGAAAAAATATATTAGGAAATGATTAAAATCATGATTTTGTTATTATCATAACCATTAACCACAAGATCCATCACACAATCTCAAGCTTAACCATAAGAAAAAAAGTTGCCCATAAGTTTCATGCAAGAAAATTAAACACAAAGAGGTAAAAAAAAAAAAAATTCATATTTATAAGTTAAACCTGAATAGCGATAACAAGTCAAATTTTCATATTTATAAGTGGAGTTGTGTCTTTTATAAGTCAACTTTTACAAAAATAAATTAATTTTTTTGGGTACCTCTACCCTGTATTCCTGCCTCAGAACTATATGTAATTTTGCCTAACAATAATTATTCCTTTGGTTCCTCCTTCTTCGTGTCATATACTGCCGGGGAAATATTACCATGAAATGGCTTCACCATGTTCCTTTTGGTCATTCATGGAAACTATGAAGAGTGTATTATTAAAAAATTATGCATAGGTATCTCGCTATTACAGAGGTTAGCGTTCTTGTTCAAGATACTGTCATATACTAAATATAGACATCTTTCTTAGTAAGGATTTAAATATTGATTCTTTATGTTATGAGAAACTAGTTTCTTTTGCTAGATTCAATTTTGTTAGTTAGCAAGAAGTTGTCGTTTACCCACATTGAAATGTATATAATTTATATTAAGTTGAATATTTTTCTTCCCTGGGCATTAGTGGATGAGCACTAAAAGATTGCTCAAATAGTAAAACCGATTATATTAAATAAAATTAATTTTTACTAATCGGGACTGTCCACTGCAAATTACTTTTTGCAGCACTACTAACGCACCGAATTCATGATCAATATAGTCATAATTATAAAGCTAAGTAATTAAGCAGCCTTCGTTATTTACAGTTGTCGATTCTTTGAATTGTTTAAAGTTGTAGTCATTATTCACTTCCATTTTTAAATGTTTAAAGAAGGGGTATTTCTGCATTAATTGGAAGACTTAACTATGTGAAGTGAAGGATGATTTAATAAAGAAATAAATATCTCATTATGTCCATGTGCATTAATGCCGATAAATATTAACCTCAATTATGTGACTGACGTAAACATCCTTTTTTTTCCCCCCTTCCTTGTCTATGTTTTTGTGTCTAACCGATCACATAAATTTTGGACAAAATTACTACGTTTCTATACAACTATCCTCTACTAATTGATGCAAGTATCTAGCTACTCCTCCGATCATAATATAAAACCCCTTTTATAGTATAAATTATACTACAAAAAAGTTTTATATTTCAGGACTGGAGGAGTAATATAGAAAGTACCATCTATAGTAGTAGTTGTAATATTTTTGTTTGTGGTGATGGATTGTTTGCTATGATTATTGTTATCAAACTCACGAGTTCACTTTTTGAATTTAACGTTTTTACATAGACTCATGCTAATGTTTACTACCTTTGTTCTTCATTATAAGAATGAGTTTTTTCCTTTTTATATGATCCTCTTTGAGTTTTATTGAGTATTTAATGTAGTATTACCTATTTTACTCCTAATTTAATGTACTTAATATATTCTCTTTTTCATTTATCTCGCTATTACTCACTTACGTTTATCCGTTTATATATAGGGGTATATTTGGAGAAAAAATTATTTTACTACATATTAATTACTTTTAACTAATTTTAATATTTTTTTAAACTGTGTAATTTAATTAAAAAGATCTTATAAAAGGGACGAAGTATATTCTATTATGCTGCAAAGTTATACATACAGTACAATAAATGTTATTATTTTTCTTTCAACATTATTGATCAAAATAGACTTTAAAACTCACAGAATTCTATTTAAAAGAGTGAAAGATCAGAATTTGATCTGTAAACTTTTGTAAGAAGCCAACCAACAAGAACATAGTAAACAAGATTGAAATCATCAAAAACCAAAAGTCAACTAAAACTCCAGAAGTCTCTATGGTTTTATTACGCATCTGGTTCGAGTCAGCTAGCGAGTGAAATTATTTGCAAGTAACTCCCGCAAAATTTTTAGAGATTTATACATGTTCACTGTACAACAAAAATACAAATATTTGATGGTTATTTTTTTTATCATAATTAACGATTATAAACCATCAAATATGTAAGCATCGTATATTCACATGGTAAATACCCTCAATATTTGCAAAAATATTTGATGGTTTTACAAAAATTAAAGCCGTCAAGTATTGTAACGTATTAATCATCTTCTTGTATTAAATACTTAACGATTACTGAAAATAACCATTAAGTGTTTGCCAATCAATACTTGATGATTATTGACACAAACTGTCAATATGGGTAAACCAATAAAAAAATACATCTCAAGTTCCTTAATGATTTTTAATCTAATTGATTTTTGTGAACTTTAATTGAAATAATATATATTCTAATTCCATTTTTTTACCACGTATGGATACAAAATTGACCTGAGTTAGAAATTAATGGGCACGGGCAGAAATATAACCACTATCTACAGATTACCCTCATTACCATCACATCATTATAACCACTATCTTTTTAATATAACCACATCAATGGTTTGTAAAATATCCGCCGTGTTTTTTTTTTTTTTTAATGCAAGGGAATATAATGATGGAGAATATAATGGAGTGTAATGCTGATTATCATGGGTTTGTTTGATACTACCTGTCGTACTTAATATAAGAGTTTATTTACTTTTATTTTGATCTTAAATATAAAATTCTAATTTATTTTGTTTCTTATTTTTATTTATTTTTACAAGATAGTTCTTATAATAATAGTAGTTTTAATCAATATATTTGATTAGTAAAATATTTTAGAAAAGACAACACCTATTTATTATAAATAATTAATTTAACTAATTTTTTTAATATACTACTTAAATTAGTCAACTAGCCCTTATATGAAGAACCGAACGTAATATAACACTGGAAATATTGAAACAAAATTAATTTTTTTTATTTATTTTAGCGATCTTAAAAGTGAAAAGACCATAACCATAACCGCCTCACAAAAATCCCCCCCCCTTTTCCTTCCATTCGATCTTCCATAAAAATTATAGTTTCTTTCCCCTCTTCCCTTCAATCTCCTTTCCCTAGCTGCCATAACATAATTAACCCCACCCACGCACACTCCGAAATTAATCAATTAAAAAAAAATAAAAAATACAAAACACAGAATCACATTGCGAACTAAAAAATAAATTTTTCATAAGACCACATTGGAATAAATTCATGATGATGAAATCACAATGGGAGAGGAAAGACAGGGGCGGGGCTGCTGCGTCTCACATATTTTGGTCTAATTAACGACCTTCAAATTTAGGTAGGAGGAAGATGAAGAAAGTTTAGGTGGTGATCGATAAAGGCAAAGGGAGGAGTAAGAGCTAGTGGCGGCGATTTATAGGGATGAAAAGGGTGACAACGAAGGCAGAGACGTGTCGGAGGTAGTTGACGAGGCCGACACGAAGGCAGAGGGCGGAGGAGGAGGCGATGAGGTGAGGTAGAAGGAGAAGGAGGAATAATTACGAAGGTAAGAATTAAGGAATATAAATAAGGATATGAGTGTCTTTTTAACATGTGATGTAATCCACATTCATGAGTTTCAAAACGTATAATTCTAATGCACATGAGATTATGATCACATATAATGTCATTTTCTTCCCATTATGTATAAACCCAAGTAAACATACACAATAGAATCGATAAATATATATGTAGAGAAGATCAAACCAACAGGCTATAAAAGTTTATGTGAGTTAGATCTTGATAATGCAAAAAGGATACAACAAATTGCTTGAAGCCCAAAAAGATTTACAAACACTGTTTTATCATTGAGTTTCACATCAATAATAGGATCCAAAGCTGTATTATAGATAAATTGTTTCTTTATCAACTGAACTATTCTACTTAACAATATATGCTAATAGTTCTCATCTCTATAAGAGGAGAACACAAGTTTGAATCCCAAAACACTTTCAGTCCAATAGAGATCAGTCTCAAGTCTAAAGTAAGTTAAAAAGACTCTGAGTTCCCACATAATATATTATAATATTTTATATATTTATCCAACTAATAGTTTTTAACCCGTGAAATGACTTTAACATGATGACACATAATTTGTTGCTAGAATTCTTTTTGTAACAAAATCTACCAATATAAATCGATATGTGAAATATTAGGCGATAACCAAAACAAAGTGATGCACCACATTATTCACACACTATGAGAAGTGAAACTCAATGCAACACATAGAAAAAGAGGTAACATTTATGAATTATAACCTCTGGTTCTTAATATAAGAGCTAGTTAACTAATTTGAGTAGATAAAAAAACTAGTTAAGTTAGTTATTTGTAATAATAGTGGTTGTCTTTTCTAAAATATTTTTGCTGATCAAGTGTATTTAATAGAATTATTATTATTACAAAGACTACTAGATAAATATGAGAAATAAAATAGATTGAAGTCTTATATTTATGATCAAAATAAAAATTAAATGAGCATTGTATTAAGGAGGGGAGGTAGTAGCACTTATTTTCAATATAAATTGCTTATTTATCTTTAATATCGTTTTGCAAGTGAAAAATATGTAGAAAAACAAGAGTGAATAATGCCTAGTTATATCGCACGATTATCTTCATCCTCCTCGAGATGGTATTTTATGCACGATTAAGCAAATGGAAGATATTTTAGGGCAATATCGTGACTAGACTAGCACAATATCGAGCCCCACTTCCATGGTGTCAGGCCTGTTGCATCACTTCGATAACATCATCATCGTCAAAAATTTCAGAACAACCCAGCCTGATAAACCCTATATATACCCCACGTTGATATCTCTTTTCTTCACACCAGTCGCCTTTCCTTAAACCCTAGCTCAAAAAATGGCACTCATCATCAAAAGCCACCTCCTGGTTTTACTATTCCTTCCAGCTCTCATCAACTTCCCCTTCACCCAGGCCGCCTGGTTTGAGGTCACAAACAGTTGCCCCTACACAGTGTGGGCGGCCGCCATCCCGGCAGGAGGAGGTCGACAGCTGAACCCCGGCGAGAGGTGGGGCTTCGGCATAGCATCAGGAACCGGCAGTGCTCGCATATGGGGCCGAACCAACTGCAACTTTGACTGGTCGGGACGTGGGCACTGCGACACCGGTGATTGTGGAGGCCAGCTCTCTTGCCAACTCGCCGGCCAACCGCCGGCCACCCTGGCGGAGTTCTCACTTAACTCATGGGGTGGTATGGACTTCTATATGATATCCAGTATAACTGGCTTCAATGTTCCGATGGAGTTCAGTCCAACCTCTAATTGCCCTCGCCTCCGATGCTACGGCGATAAGTGCCCTGACGCTTATCTTTACCCACAGGACAGCAAAACTCGTAGTTGCAAATCAGGAACCAACTATAGGGTCGTCTTTTGCCCTTATTAAGATTAGATGCAAGTATGTAAAGTAGTATGTTTTCATATTCCTACCTTCAAATAAGGCAGTAAATGCAATGAGATTCATTCTCAGAACATCTGCCCATGTAGGATGTCTTTAATGCTATTGTGGTCGTCTTGTCATCAAAGCTCCTTTGACCCCTCGAGCTTCCACATAAGTAGTATTTTTACGTTAAATTCTTATGCAACCTTTCGGTTGTCACTACATGGAGTGATAATACGGGGGTCAACTGACATGATGTTGATTGGCTCATGATGGATTGAACCTATGCAGTGCGGGTTAAACGATATGTTTGTAGGTGGGTTGGGTTTTAGCCATCCCTAACCTGCCTTAATGAGTTGGTGGAAGTACTACCGAGAATTTCTACCTACATGTGAACTTGTATCATTGAAAATATACCCACACTCCGTCCCTGTTTGTCAGGAACAATCTCTTCATATAGTGGTTGTCCTTAAATATAAGAAACAAACCTTTTTATCTAAAATTTTAAACTTATCTTTTCACTTTTATTTTATT